>NW_028259160.1:3914895-4216041 GCF_977971745.1 Zootermopsis nevadensis
TATTTTATGTACAATTTTACAGAATCACGCTAGTGTCCCTTCATCTCAGAAGTTTGCTTAATATAGGAAACTAGACAGTTCAAGGACAGAATGAGATTCGAATTGTATAAAGTGTGTACAAGTTTAATGAAAGACCTCCAATTCGTTTGAAAGTTATCATTGCGTCAGTCCCACGGCTGAGATTTTTCTTTTAAAAAAATAAGAAACATGCGCTAAATAAGTCAATTTACTAAAACGGCTGTTGTGATGTAGAAGGCAGCCCACAAACTGAATTCCTTTGAATTTTTCTCGTTAAAAGAAACACGTGCTTTATGCAAATGTTTGTTGGTAACAGAGGCTCACTGGGAGGCCTGCCACTGAATCCAGTTGTTGCAAAAGACTTTGGGCTCTGACTGAGGACAGTTTCATGGGAGCTGTGGTACATGTACCTGTTTAAAACTCGTTTTAAATAATTGCTAATGTCAAAGGATAAGTTCCAAACAATTCATATGATTGAGAGATATGGCTGTCTTGAACATACACACTTCGGTTTTGTGTCCAAACTAAGTCAAAACTACTTGTTGTTTCCAAGGCGACTAGACGTCAACTTAAGTGGCTTGGCAAAATCTACAAGACATGACTGCAATAGTGCTCTAAGTGACAACATATCTTTTCACAAAACATTCTAACTAAAAATCTCCATTTTACAGAGACTTATTTGGAAAATTAATTTGTATTAATTCAGTTGGTGAAGAAATTATGCGATCGCTCATAACCGAGTCCACAAGATTCTGATTCTGGACCTTGTGCTGATTAAATCAGTTTAGTGCACATATTTGCAAATAATTTATAATAGTTCCAACTTAAGAAAGAAACTGAAAAATAAAACAAAGAAAGACAGATACAAAAGGGAAAAGGGGTGAAGTAAGGAAATAAAATGAAGCAAGGAGAAAGAAGAAAAAAGAAAGAAAGGGAGGATGGAATAAAGAGAGAAGAAGACAAAGTATGGTGGGATATAGGAAAATGAAAATAAAATGTAAAGAAAGAAGAAAGTGGAACGTGCAAAGAAAAGGAAGGCACAAATAAATGAAGGAAGGAATTTAGGTGAAAAATGAATGAAAGTATTAAGGAAGAAAGGAAAAAATAAATAATAAACGAGCGAGAAAAGAGACACGTACATGTGAGAATAGCAGCGAATTACCCAACACATACATAACCCACTCCTACCCTTTGCTGGTTAACAGAAGCACAATATCTGACGGAGGCAGAACACTCGACTGAGATTGTCTTTACTTTGCGCCCGCCATGTCATTAGCCTGAATAAATGGATAACAGATGGTACACGCGGCAGTCGACAACAGCTCCTTGTATTACGTAATTACGCGAGCCTGACAAAACAGCGGTGTGTGCTACCGGCCTAGTCTCTACTAACAGTCCTTCTTGAGAAGCTAATAGTCGCTCACACAGTTGAGAAATTCGCCGCATTTTGTAAAACCAGAAGGATCATTACAGTGTTCATAAGAACTCACAAATGCTTCGTATCCTGCCTGTCAGATGAATCAACTTTGCAGCTTCTCGCCCAGTTTATATAGTGAGGATATTTGATGGCTGTGCCGCTATGACCAGGGAAAGCGACGACCGACGCTGTGATCGTGAGCACAGCAAAAAAGGCAGTCGAGTGCCGTTAGCACAGACGCCAAATATCCTCAATAAAAATCTGCAGTGTTTTGTACGACACTTAATTCTGCGTTCATAATTCTACTAAAGCTCAGAATATGGAGCAAAGGTTTTCTTAAGGATCATTAATATGGTCACGTTTTTAAGAGGTAAGATGTGATTTCTTGATTTAGACTAGAAATTAGTCTAAATTACAGTGTTAAATGTGTCCTCTCATCTACTCTTAGGCCTTCCCAGTGCTTGATTTCTTTTTCTTCTTTCAGATTTTCCGATAAAATATATTTATGCATTTTTACGTGGCTGCTAGTGTGTGTTAAATGGTCAATTCAATTATGAATAATTAAATCGAATGATTTACGTTGCTTTCAATTTCACCATTCATTGATTCACATTTATTTACATGTACAGGCACATATAAATGTATTTTTATTTATCTACGTAAAGGCTATGCGTCTCTGTCCATATAATAGAATTCCAGGACCGACCTTACAAAATACAGCTCGATGCAGTTGACGCACAAAAGGAAACAACAAGGCTGGATAGAAATTTTATACAATCTGAGATTCAAATTCAAAGTGCATTAACTGTAAGGATAATTAGGTGGTCGAGTTCATCTGTCCGTCCATAATATTAAATCTAAATATCTGAAGCTATTAAAAGGACTACTATGATATTAGGGATATAAACACATTTGTTCAGTAACGATCTCAAATAATTTCTACTTTGTACGATGTTCAAGTTAAACTTTTTCTCAACAACTTTTATCAACCAAATCATTCGTACGTAATATAAAATAGGTCTGAGTTATATATTGTATATTATTTGAAACATTTTCATACATAGTGTGTAATGATAATATAAAACCAGGAACATTTGTTGATTATGCAGCACGAGTTCTGTAGCGTGCCTTTGCAACAACAGATTTGTATTTGAAATAACTCAACATCAAAGCCAATGACATATGCAAAATCGTGAACAGCGCGTTTTGTAAAACGTATCCCGTATTCTACAGTGGGGTTTACTTCACCGCTCTACTTTTTATGTCTCTAAAAGAGTTGTTGGCCGCAGTTCAGAATAGCTGACCTGAAAGTTACAAAACATAAAACCCGCTGTTTTATATGGCTGCAAAAACTTAGTGCTTTGTTGAGAGGAAAAGTAAAGATTCAGGATGTCTGGGAAAAAGGGTAATCCTTGCGGAAAAATAGATTAAGTGAGTAAGGATTGGAGAAAATCACGTAACGCTGAACTTGTAGAGATCACGTAGAAATCAAGACGTAGCAAAATACATGTAGCAATTAGTTGAAATATATGAAGACTAGAGACCAAATGTCAGACCCCGGGCATGCGCGGAAGAATCTTATTAACATGAATTTTTAAGACATACATTTATAGCATATGACTCCACAGAACAGAGTCCCTTTTCTTCTGTCTGTCGGTGAGAGACAGTTGACGAAGTATACATCCCTTGTATCGAAGAAATCGAAAAATATGTAAACAGTAGACTTCCATGATAATTAACCAACCAACTTACTGATAAACCCCAAAGTTTCAGCACAGCTAACACCAAAGCAGTTCGCTGAGAACGATCTTAAAACCATTTATTTACACCTGTTAGAATCACAGAACGTCTTTTCAGGATTATAACCACATGGGTCTCTTCAAGGGACACAGGACATATGCTCTTATCATATGAATGACAATTATTAGTTTTTTAATCGCTGTGCAGAACTACAGAGCGACTCCAGTTATCCTTGCGGATTAGTTAAATAGATCCGTCGATCGTGCACATGGCGCTGAACAATACCAGAAACATTTTATATAGTCTAAGAGTAGGCTGCCAGCATGCCAACACGTGACTGGCCGACCGAACACGGCGTCTCTTGTAGGGGTTTCCCTGGCACTTAAGCGCCACGCCAAGAACACTTACAGAACAGTGGGGGTATATTTTAACGAATCTTTAACCTCGCCACAAGGTGGAAGTGAAGTCAGGTACAAGTCCTGGCCGCTTTAACCACACAGAAAGAGCCCTCTCCAGCCACTAGATAAGAGGCTTGGGGGGAGGGGTAACACTCGATTCTGTAAGGGCTTTAAAAACTCAGTGGGAAAAACATGTGACATACAAATGCTGATTGAGAACGGATCCAACAGAAGTCATTTACAGCATATCCAAGGGATAGGACATTACAGCTAGTAAGAATTCACAGTAGGCCAGGAAATCTAACGAATTAAATGGCCCTACTCAAGGAACGTGTAGTATGGTAGATACTAATCGACGTTTCAGAGGAGCTTACTGAAGTTATTATAGTTGTCCTGTTCATGGAGGCAGTAAGTTACTCTGAAACGTCGGCAAATATCCATGAGATCACGCGGCGCAACATTCCAGAAGACAGCCATCATTGTCGTGAGAATCTGTAATCTCACTACTGAGTACACTTTATAGATTCGCTACAAAGCATGTCAAAACATTATTAGCTACTAATTATCACAGAGTAATATATACTAAATAGATTAATGTTCTCAAGATATTCAGACGCTTATGAAAATGGACCACAAGCGGATAGCATTTCATTTCCTCATGCTCCCCAGCTTCAGTTTTAACGAATGCAAATACAAGCAATACTAATCGAACCTGAATACGAAATCCGTATTTTCTTAGTGTAAATTCTTACTTAATTGAGAGCTTATTTATTTATTTATTTATAATAATTTATACTCATACTTTGTATCTTGGATGTACCGGGTTGAAATCTCGGCCAGAAAGGCCTGACAGGGTTTCATGGTTTTTCTCAGACCCTCCAGGCAAATGTCAGCATGAACAAGTCCTTCAACAGCCTTTCCAATGCATCATTCATTAATCATCTTGTCGTTTGATATAAAAAGTCTGGGCAACTGAGAGTCGATAAATAAAACAAATACATAAAATAAATATTTGTTCTATACGTGTATGAGACACAGGAAACTGAAAGAGGGGTGTGTGCCAATACCAACAGAACATGGCCTGAATGATCTTTCAGCAGGCAACTGCGGGCAAAAAAGAAACTTGTTCTGTGTTCTTGTTACTGACCGTCATGAAACAAATTGTAACTGTTTTTGTTCCATTGGTTTTAATTTTCATACAAATTATTAAATTATTTACTGCTGAGGCTTTTTATATAAAATAATATATCAAATATATAATCTGTTCTTTTCACAAAGATTCCTACTCTGTGATCGGACAGACACAGCCACTGTGTTGGGGTTTTTATTTCAACAGCTCGGAATATAATGGCTGGATGGTCAGTGAATGATTAATTGGAAAGACAGCAGAAGGAAACAGTAGTGTACTTTTTGAAACACGATCCTAGAATGTGCCTGGAATGACTGAGAAAATCTAAGAAAAACGGCCAACATAGTGACCGGACTTAGGGCCGAAATTTCAACACAGGACCTCACAAATACGACTCAAGACTGGTAATCACCAGGCTCTGAAGATGGAGGAGATAGTTCTTCTGAAACGCTGGTAACCACCCACAGGAAAACACGACGCCACAACCCACAATACAAAAGTTCGTTGCAATTTACCAGGGACTATGTTTTTACAGTTACCTTTTTTTCGTGAAACACCACGTAGCTATTAATTCAATTCTTGGTGGTATGTGTTTAGGGGCGGGGGGGAAAGGAGAAATGCTTGTTCGAAATGAACGTCACACAGGGAACAGAACGTTCCTTCCTTAAAATTCTGTTGGGGTTGCTACATCTTTTCCAATACAACAGAAGGAAAGATAAAACAAGAAAGGCAGTAGTACTCCACTTTGTAAAGCGTTCACTCTACTTCTGTCTGGTTCCCAATTGGCCAATAAATTTCTGGATACAGACAAATTCCTATTTTGTCCGGTACGAATACTGCTTAGCAAAGACTGTAGGGGCAGGAGACACTATCGATATATACATCGACCTCATTCATACTCAAAAATCGCTCTCGTTTCGCTGTCATGGTATCTCTGGCCACCACGTTGTTCTTATTGAAGATTCAGGAGAGCACTTTTTTTATAACCTGCTGAGCAAGCAATGAACAAAGAAACAGGATCTGAAACACTGTACAATGCATTGGACGTACTACATTCAGCTTTTGCACAACAACACAAAGTTTTATGGTTATGTGCATGACTGCAATCTCATTAAACGACGTTCAGTAAAACGTATAAACCTTTATTTCAAATAACCATCACATCATAATCATTATTGTCGCCATGACAATAAAGCGTATAAACCAAGAAACAATGTTATAAAGAGATCGGATTAAAATAGGTCTGTTTTTAAACGTGTTTTTTCTATCTTCATTGTTGTTTCCCTTGGGCCTTTACTCATTAGCTTTTGCTGTCAAAACCAAAATTAATTTGTGAAAACAAAACGCGATTTTCAGAAGTTTAACGAATCAAACACAATCACAATCAGACAAAAATTCTTCTGAATAAATTATTATTTCATATTCACCACTACAATATCACGAATGAGACTCTTTGTTTTGAAAGGGGATACTATTCCCCTGATTATTTTTTACGTATGGCTTCCTTTCCGTTTCACGGGTTTGGAAAATTATTTGGCGTCTTCAGAATTTCTACCGTTTTCCTTCTCTTCCAAATTCTCTCTTTCCTTTCGATTTATATTTAGTATCCCCTTTTTAAAATTCGTGTTCCACACATCCTGTCCCGGTGATAAATCCATGGTTTCCTCTAGCTGTTTTTAATAAGATTTAATGTTTGTAATCTTTCCCTGATATTTATCTCTTATTTTTTTAAGGTTGGTCTACCATTTTACTGACTTCAAACCATTTATAATTGTTTATATGTTAAGTAATTGTAAATTATCATGGATATCTTAACCCAATCACGTTGTCCATCGCTTTTATGAATTTTGAAGCTCAATCACCGTATTCACAAAATCTCACCACTGGATCATATATTGAGTCAGATACAAGTCCAGCGTACACATCCATATTATTTATAAAATTTATTATCAATTTTAACATAATTATTTCAAGTACTCCTGTATCTTCCACTCATGTTTCCCGACCACACACTTCTAATCGATCTCCGTTTGGAACTATATTTTCAGTCCATCCTGTCCCGTTTCATTCCGTACGTATTCAAGAATAATTATAAAGTTTTCAAAACTATTCTCGCGTATTTAAAATCACAACAGAAACTATACCATAGAATTATTGATTTTGTCTGGGAAATTCCAAGCTTATTTAATGAGTCCTATAACTATATATTCCATTTTCGACATGGCATGGACTTCATGATAGTCACGAAAGTTATAAGAAAATATAAGAATTATTAAATTTATATTTCATTCCATGTGATGTATAATACTTATGTTATATTTAATTAAATACTAATACAGTGTTATATTTTTGTTTTCCTGCACAACATTCAGTGTGGATCAAAAATATTTATATATATATATATATATATATATATATATGTATGTATATATGTATTTATTCGTTGATATTAGATATAAGACGAAGGAGGAACAACTTGATTAGTGATACATCTGCAGTTGCCAGGATTCGATTCCCGGCAGTGACATAGTTATTCCATTCGTCGCCACATCTACACCTAGACCAAGGCCCAATTGGCATCGTATTCAATGTGAAGAGTATTCTTCAACGGGAGTTAAGCGACGGAAATGTGAAGTCGATACTTTACCTCTCCCTGAAGATGTCTTCTGGGATATTGCGTTATGTAGTCTGGTAGATACTGATAGATGTTTCAGAGGTGCTTACAGCTTCCATCTTCGGGCGATAAGGAGACTTAAGCCCAGCGGGAAAAAGTAGGTTAAGATGCAACAGCAGGTCGGCAAGTTAGAAGCTTGGCAGAACCAGTCGGTGACATGAAGGGGGATTATGGTAGAAACAGTTCCTCTCTGCTTCCATGGTTCTATCCTCCCTCCCCCCTTTGGTCAATCTGTGGTCCATCCTTCTACCTTGCTCTATATGTCGTCACACCAATCTCTCTTCCGTCCATTGATTCAACCAAGCTTCTGCCTTGTTTGATCTTCTCCAATTTTTTCCCACGCGGCTTACTCATCACCTTGATGATATACGCAGTAAGTACCTCTGAAACGTCGGTCGATTTCGCAGACTACATGATACGTTATCCCAGAATATCTTCACATTCGCCGGCGAAAAACCTGAAACCTTAACTCTATCTGTTGACTAGGATTACTTCCAATCAAGTACGAAATTAAGGAGCGGTGCTTGGGGGTGGAGGTTTTACTTTCAAAAGTGACAGATCGGAAAAGGAAATGATTGTACTGGATACTGAAATAACAGAACTGAATAATTTGTAAAATTTTATAAATTAAAGGCTCCAGAACGCTGGCAAATGCCCCAAGTACAACACGGATCAAGTTCCTACTGTCTGATATTCATTCAGCCCTGCAGTAAACACTGACACAGAATTAATGAATTCTGTTACTATCTCATTACTATCATAATACGTATGTTTATATAAGCGTATACACAGAAGCATAGGGTAATATGAAATTAAAAAGTCTCTTTCGGTAGCTCATGTAATTGCAATATATAAGCAATAAGTAATAACATTTAATTACTATCAATAAGAAACAGAGGCAAGAAAATGGGCTTTGTGGATCCTAATTTACATATGCTATATGTAAGTGACTTGTAATAATCACAGTTTAATTATCTTACTCTGTAGTTAGAGAGTGTAATTCCAATGCCTGAAAATTGTTGCGTGTGACTTTAAATTTCGCGTTCATATTTCTTACTTTAATTTCGGTATAGTGACATAAATGAAGCGGCTGGTTCTACCATATCCTTTCCAATTCACCATTCATTAATCATTCTGTAATTTGACACTAGGTGGTCTGAGATAAGTACACCGTCGTTAAATAAACCAAACGAATAAAAATAAAATATTAGCACTGTCTTGCTAGTGCCATGTTTCATGTATGTACCATCGTTTTTCTATTTTTGTTTCTACACCAAGAACATAAATTCACTTTTGATCTGGACAAACTGAAAATAACGTACAACATGATGACGTCATTGAGGAGGACGTGACGTATGTTCACGGTTAGTTGGATGAATGCCTACAGTGAGGTGACTGTTGTCCAGATCGCGTTACTTGTAATGGCTATGTAGCAGTTCTGCCGGCTCGAACACATCAAAACATAGCAGTTAAAATTCGGATTGCCTGTTACTTGGGGCTGCAACACGATTCACTGACCAGTAAAGCACGTGACACTCAATGATGCCTCTTTTGAAATATGTTCATGAAGCCAGTGTATTCTGTTGTAACACGCTGTGTTTATGTTAACAACTATTTGCAGTTGATGTGGTACACTTAGGTTCCGAAGTACATTGTAACACTGTTATCAGAAGTGTTTCAAACAGGATTACCTCAGTCGGTAAAGTGATTGACTACACGCTTTGAAAAGGGGATAGCATTTATTTTCAATTCTCTATAATCGCTTCACCCAAAATATCACATTTGATTTTATCGGCGTAGTGATTAATAAAGAGCATAAATTATGAAGCTTCTCGTTTTAAGTGTTATGAATTGTCTTACTTCTTTCTTAGGTCCAAATATTATCCTTAACACCTATTTCTCAGACTTAATCCATTGTATGTCCTTACACAAGATTGGAAGACCACGTTTTACACCCGAATATAAAAAGTAAATGCCAAACTTGGTGCTGGCAAGGGACATGACAACTGGTTTCAATAAAACACACATTTCAGAACCTTTGACTCTGACAAAAATACCTGCCCACTGCAATAAACCTCTCTGCGCTTCTCGACTAAACTGCGGACAGAATAGATGCGCGTTGTTGGCAGCGTGTCCTGCCGTAAGTCTGTGACACCAAAACCAGGGGCTGTCATGGACCCCGTCTCTTTCACGTGATTCTACTGTCACATAAATCACGCAGCGTATAAGCGAAAAGCATCGCACTGAAGAGACATGAATCATGTTCGATCATCTTTCAAATGACAGCTAATAAATGACCGGAAGACCACGGCAACAGCAACGCAATACAATTCAGTCGGTTCCAGTACTTTCTTTTTATCGGTTTACTAAACGATGGTGCCACGGTGGTCTAGCGGTTAGAATGCTGGCCTTGTAATCCTGGGGTCTCGGGTTCGATTCCCGGCAGTGCCCGAATTTATAACTTGTGTTGGACAAGGCCGTGGTATACGCAACACGGAGTTTTCCTCCGGGGGCTTCCCCGGTTTCTCCGTGGCATCCCAACAATTACTCCATTCACACACAGAAGAAGGCAATGGCAAACCACTTCTGGATCATCTGCCAAGAACGTATATGAACAGGTCCCAGTCCGAGAAAAGGATGGAAGGATCCTGTTCATATGGACCTGTCGGCAGAGAGAACACTACAAACAAAAAAACTAAACGATGCTGCTTCAACTGAAAATGTTACGTTACGAGTCGTACGAAAGTTTCGCCTTATTAGTTAGCAAACCCGCTTCTTTTTCAGGAGGTGACGGCGTTTAACCCCAGATCACTTAACGGGTGTATTAACTAACATTTCCTGCAGTAAACCGCAACTTTCACAATCTTCCACGACCACTTCCTCCCACTACCGTATTTCCACTCGGTGCAATAAAAGTAAAGCAATTCATTAAACGCAGTTACGTACCAACTAACTCCATAGTCCATCTTTAGAAACGAACTGTCGCCCGGTTAGTCAATAAATACCCTCCCCTTTTATGAAACTATAATGTTCATTAAGATCTTCACAAGAGCCCAACAGTTGTCTCTTTACTGCTCCAGATGTATCCAGTACACACTTTCGCATTTTATTTAGCATGATATTTCTTTAAGATCCATTTTAATACCATACTTTCAAATATGTCCAGCTATTCCAAATGATCTGTTCCTCCAGATTTTCTGGTCAAAATTATATATAACCCATCTCTACATAGGTTTTACACGTCGCAGACATCATATTATTATTGATTTTATTCCCTAAATAATATTAGGTATAGAGTAAAAATTATTAACTCTTATTTATGCAATTGTATTGAGTTTCCTGTTCCTTTTTCGACTTGAGTAGAGGTAAACGCTTAAGTACACTCTGAAGATGGCTGTATTCTGCGTTGTTGTGCCGTACAGTCTGATAGAACGGCTTAGCAACCCAGAAGACAGTTATCTTCAGAGTTACCGCCGTGAAAACCTAAAATCTTGTATAATTACACTGTTCTCAGACTCCCTTATTGTGAGAGACAATATTTCATACCCACACAAAAGAAGAAATCATGTTTTGTACATGTCAATTAATTCAATCTCTAGCTTACGTTTATTTTACAGATAGGAGGACACAAATTTTTGAACTACTGCCATTGTTTTTCTCTAAATGTATTTTGATTTGTTATTGTCATTCTTAAATATCTTAACTTTGCCACATATTTTAAAACGATTTAAGCCTATTAGCTACTTTCATATTATGATTTTTTATCGCAGTCTGCTGACTAGACTTGAACATATAAATTACATTTTTGTGTTTATGTCTAGATAAACATAAAGTTATTGGAAGAGCTTCTGTGTTTTATTTACGGTATATGCTTATATGATTTTCTTCCTATAAATTATCGTCAAACACTTTCAAACTTGCGACTGAGAATGGAGGGACATAATAATACGGCAACCCCCCCCCCCCCCATAAACGCTTTTTTTACGTACTTTATACAAAACAAGATTAATAAAATTTTCCCGTTTTTAAAGCGACCGAGGTGTAAAGCTGACCAGTTATGCTGTGCCGAGATAAAGAAACCGTGAGGCTACACGTCCAGCTTAAGAACAATTTAATACTTGAAATAAAATTATTCATGGTTGCCATGAGAAGTGACTTTACTTTTTTTCAACAGTCACAGTTTTTTTTACTGGAGACAAAAAGGAAGACTTTAATAATAAGTTCTTTGATTTTATTTTTGTAACGGTCAATACCAATTTAAAGTTAACTACACAAGGAGCCGAGTTACAAAGTGAAGAAAGTTAATTAAAGACTGTAGGCCTCTAAAGAAGGAACTTAGCCGAGAGCAAGTTTCAAACAGTGAATATGAAAGTAGATCTGTTACCGCCCCACAGAATACAGTAGAAGAAGAAGAAGAAGAAACATTAAAATTAGAACAAAATTATGTTCCCAAACTATCACTTAAAAAACGGTTCCAAACTTGAGTGCCACTGACCGCATGTGTCACACCGGATAACCAAACTATTATTATTATTATTATTATTATTATTTAGTGTTCTGTCCGACGACAGGTCCATATGAACAGGATCCTTCCATCCTTTTATCGGACTGGGACCTGTTCATATACGTTCTTGGCAGATGATCCAGAAGTGGTTTGCCATTGCCTTCTTCTGTGTGTGAATGGAGTAATTGTTGGGATGCCACGGAGAAACCGGGGAAGCCCCCGGAGGAAAACTCCGTGTTTCCTAGACCACGGCCTTGCCCAACATATAAATGTGTTTCTATTATAAGAACAGAAACGTTTCATACACGAGAAGATAAAGGATTTAGAAACGGAATTTATATGACAGCATTTCATTATGGACATCACTTCTGTTTGTTACTGTCTTTCGCGAGAATTTTAACTTCGCCATATTCAAAGCCGGTTCTCAAATCGCGTCGTGCACAGTTACTTTGATACTCGAAATAAAGGAACTACGTATAAAACGTGCGGTAAGGACTACATTCCTGACCTCTTAAACTTAAAGCTACTATCTAACCTTTAAGATGTAAATTTGTAGCGGAAATTAGTTTCGAAGGTTTCATTTCCGCCTATCATGGCCGATCTCCTTCTTACGTCGTGACGTCATCAAGTTTTCCGTTTCTGGCGTCACGTGGAATAAAGCGTTTCATCAAAATGCCATGTGGGGGACCTGGAGGAACTCCGTTAAGAAAAATACTAGCAATTCTTAGTGCACTCGTAACTGCCGAGAACAGCGTCAGAACTGGTTTTACGTTTCTTTCCAGTGCATAAATAATATAAATATATCCACCTGACTAATATAGCAAACGGTTTGGTTTTACTATTTGCATAAAACTAATAGAAAGTGACGCGCAGTTTAAACCCATTATACATCAGTAATAGATATATCACTTCTTTTATGATCACAACCGTTCACATGAATCTCAGGGCCTATTTATGAACTTGATTTGGTTATCAGAACAAACAACAAATATTTCATATATTTAAAATGCATTTGTAACTGCGTATATCATGTGCCTACTTGCAGGTAAGAAATGATTTAATTTTGATCATTAAAGGGTTAAATATCCTATATTAATTTTCTTTAAAATTAAAATTGTTAATTCACGTGACTTCAGCATATTTTAGAAACACGGTAAATGAACAATTTTGGAATGTATAGTGACTGACTACAAATTCGACGAACGGGGCTCCATCCCCGACAGCTGCAGAGTAATTTTTCTCTATTCTTTGCGTCTGAATCGGCTCTGGGGCCCACTTAGCCTCCTGTCCAATGGGTACCGGGGTCGTTCCCGGCAAAAAGAGCGGCCGGGGCACGACGTTGATCAGTCACCCCTATCTGCGCTATCTAGTGCTGAGGTTACAAATGAGTCGGAGCTAAACCTCCTCTCCCCCCCCCCCCCAAGTACCTACATGGCATGAAGCAGGACACCTTTGATTGACTTATACGTAATTCTTGAATAAATCTGTCATTTGCAAACCCACATGAGTCCACAAAACTCGCTTCATGTAGAATTATATGTAAAATTTATTTTTTAAAATTTTGTTTTTCTTACAACCACCCACATACTATTGGAGAAACATTGCATGTGTAATATTTTTCACTGCTCGTGTTACTTCTTTCAACCGCTGTGAGTCTCAGTGGTTTCTTTGTGGTGAGTCAGCTGAATTCCTTTGGTAGCAAAATAACACGAGTCTAGGACTCGTTTCATTTTACCGGGAAAAGGGCTGCAATAAAGTTTCCCATGGCCAAGAAAGTCTTTGATTGATGTAATTCCGATGAGAACGATGCATTTGCTTCTGGTAATAGTCATGGTAGCAATAGCTCAGTTCTTTCAAAATGTACATTTGCGTGGTTATACAGATGACAGATTCATATATATTCTTAGCGATTTTACAAACTCATAACCTTTGTATCCACTGTCACTAAGTTCGTCAACATTTAAAATTAATAAACATTTCTTTTGATTTCGTTATATATAAGATTTTTCGACAGATGTTTCGAATGATGTAACTGCACAGAGCAACGCCCTCAATAAGACAACTTTCTTTCAGATAGTGAAGGAATTTTTCCCATCTTTGTAGCAGCAAAGGAAGTGCGTGAGGGCTGAACAGAAATCAATACCGGTGACGTATGCAGACTCGCAAGAAATACATTTCTGAAACACGCGTAATTTACTCCAAATTTGGTTAGGCTTACAACGTTCCACTCACTATTTGAACGACTATGGATTGTCATAAGATGTATCCACGCGATAAAGCAATTCATAGTAAAAGTAAACATGTTTTAAGCCCAATCTGTAAGTCACTCAGTTTACACTGTAGTGGCTGGAGGCAAGTCATGCTATATTAAATTCCATTATTATTAAACTAGGGAAAACCTCATGGCATCTTATTGTCTCAGTTAATTCATGCTTGAGTAATCGCTGTATAATATTTTCCTTTTGGTATTCCGAAGATCACGGGTTAAATTTCGGTCCGGTGGAATGGCATCTTGACAGGATTTTCATTATTTTTTCCAGCCCCTTCAGACACAGAGTATGATGGAATCTTAAATTACACTACAACCGCTTCCTTTAGTATCTTTTCCAGTTTAATATTGCATAATCCTCATAGCATTTACCTTTTGATAATTTGAGTAACTGAAAGCGATGTTAAAAAATTAGGAAATATTTCTTACACAACAAGAGACGAACGGCTGGCGATATAATAGAGCGCGATAAGCAGACGTGGAGATGTAAGATGTGAAGGTTATAACTTGAGGAAATAATAAAACAAGCAATTCTTTATTACATAAATACATAAGACTTATACTCTCTATAGTTAGGCGAGAGAAGTTGAAGGAAAGTGTGTTTATAAAGTCTTTCGAGAACACCTTGTTTACATACACTTACGCATTTTGTAATAATCTTGTATTTCAGGACCAATGGAAAAGGAAACTCAGTTGTACCGGCCTTGTAAAATATTGATAGAGGTGAAACGAAAACCATACCTTAAAGAGGAGGAAGAGGATATTAAAATATATATTAAGAAAATAAATTTAGATAACTGAATACACTCGTAACAGATTTAAATGGCTTAATTATGTTGTTAATTTCATATATCTTCGTACTAAAATGTATAGTGCCCAAATGTGTGCACAAAATCCCATGTCCTTGGAATATTCTTACTAAAGGGAAGGAAATATTTCTGTGCGTACACTGAGCAACTGAGTAAAACTATGACAGCTCTAAGAGCAATTTGTCTTTTCTCTTACGAAGTGTTAAAAGGGATCCAGCACATCTAGTCATTAGCATACGATCTACAAGCACGTGACCCTAGTGACATCTGGCGGAACAGAGTGTTAACGAGGCTACAACTTGACACGTCCCCACTACTACACGACGAATCAATATGCTGATGACGATGTCGACGCCACTGTCGCCGAAATTTGAGTCCTGCGTTGTACACACCGCCCCGAGCCTCCCAAAATCGACAACCTACATCTTGTATGATTCGAGGTCTTCACAGCGGTGAGTATGAAGATTTCTGTCTTCTGGGTTGTTGCGCTGTGTATATGAATATTTATCGCCCTGATGATGGAGGCAGTATGACCTCTGAAACGTTGGTAAACATCGACCAGACTACACAGCGCAACAACCCAGAAGACAGAAATTTTCATACTAAGAATCGCCCTGATGATGGAGGCAGAATGTCCTCTGAAACGTTGGTAAACATCGACCAGACTACACGGCGCAACAACCCAGAAGACAGAAATCTTCATACTCTGATGACGGAGGCAGTATGACCTCTGAAACGTTGGTAAACATCGACCAGACTACACAGCGCAACAACCCAGAAGACAGAAATCTTCATACTCATCGCCCTGATGATGGAGGCAGTATGACCTCTGAAACGTTGGTTAACATCGACCAGACTACACAGCGCAACAACCCAGAAGACAGAAATCTTCAGACTCATCGCCCTGATGATGGAGGCAGTATGACCTCTGAAACGTTGGTAAACATCGACCAGACTACACAGCGCAACAACCCAGAAGACAGAAATCTTCATACTAAGAATCGCCCTGATGACGGAGGCAGTATGACCTCTGAACCGTTGGTTAACATCGACCAGACTACACGGCGCAACAACCCAGAAGACAGAAATTTTCATACTAAGAATCGCCCTGATGATGGAGGCAGTATGACCTCTGAAACGTTGGTTAACATCGACCAGACTACACAGCGCAATAACCCGGAAGACAGAAATTTTCAACCTACAGATTATAGACAAACTTACGTTATCAATTTCTTTGTTACTTTTAAGTCTCGAAGCTAATTTAATCAATGTCAAACTAATCATTACTATCTACAAGAAAATGCATAATATCTTCGTTTCTGCGGCTAATAATTCTGACGCAAATAATCAAAATTTAACGAGAGAATCAAAACTATGTTCATAAGTGGTCAGTACTTGAACGCGAGAAAGCACGTGTTACAGAGTTAACAGCATGGGAGGAACCGACAGGCGTATATTTTAGACTTAGAGTTTCTAGACCATAGTTCACTTTTTAAATAATGAAAATATTTTATGACTTTAACTAGGCGTTATCCTAAACAAAAACAAAAGCAACTGCATTCAGCAATTATTTAATTAGATTTGAATTGCCAAAACCTTGATAATAAGCATTAGAATTGCCACAAAGCCAATTTATCAACAATAAACACACACAACACACCTTCAGAGATATTCAAATTTGACAACCATGATAAAACATGTAATCAAACAACAGAGAGGCAGAAAAGCTTATTAATTGAGTCAGTTCGATAGTCACCAGCCAGGGCTAATTAATTTCTGCCCCTGCATTCATGAGACCGAAATGGGCTTTGTTTTTCCTAATATGCATGGAAGTTGGTACTTCAGACAGAGCGCTTAGTAAATCAGATTCGTAGTAACTCTAGACAGAGCTCTGGGTTCCATTTAATGTTCCTTTGTGTCACGTAAAAACACAAGGAAAGTAGACAGGAAATCGTCTTGACGAAAAATTCTCGGATCGAAACCCGTTTCTTACAATCCATACCAAGTTTTATCAACTAGAGAGGCAGGAGTGTCTGAAAGTGCCTAGCCGAGTATCATTTATTCATTATTTACGTTTGTATTTAGACTATTTGTTTAATTTGAGATCTATTTAACGAAGCTTTAAGTTATATAATATAGCGTAAAATGATATTATGATTAATGAACAAATCTAAAGAAATGGAAATAAGCCGTCGTGGCCTAACAAAGTCAGTATTCCGGAATTTGCTTAGACGGACCGAGTAAATACCCGAACAACCTCAATCAGGTTATGAGGAAACCAAGCAGGTCTCTAATACGAATAGCGATTTTTAGCCTCTCATATTGAGGAACTCTCAACTACACAGAGAGCCAGTAATTTCTTAATGCTGTACAAAGCTTTGTCGTCGAAAAGTTTTAGGAGCATTGAAAGGGACAGATAAATCTGGAACACGAGCACACGTGACTGAAGGGAACATCTGGTGTTTCTTCATCCAACAAGACAGAAAGCTGTAGCAGAGATTGAAGTGTGTTTTGTGTCCAATAATATCTCATAAATCCATCCAATTCCTTTTGGATGAACAACGTCTCCGAGTGGAAACATTCCAATAGCGTGAAGTGGATGTTACCATGACGACCAGCTTTTCACAGTCAAGACGTGCCAGGCAGAGCAACAGTCGAATAAATTTTATCTTAAAAGCAGAAGTAACAACATGCATTTTCACAAGTTAAAGGGATTCTTTCTGAGGATAAAAAAATTAAAATTCAGGCGTTTTCATTATTACTAAACCGAAGAAACAGATTGAACATTTTAAATAAAGGTAACTTACCATGTGATAAATACTTCAGTCAGTGCAGTGATGAAGCTACTGGCTGGACAACTGGGGTTCAATCCCTGGCAGCTCAGTTTTCTTCTTTTCGCTATTACGTTCAAACAGTCCATTATATATGGTTTACCACTTGGGAATTTCGTCAAATTGGTATATTTTAAGACCTAGGCTTGCTGATAATTAAACGAGCAACGTGGGCCTTGAGTAACAGATTGCTATGATATGGACCGAACTGAATTTGTTCACGAAGGGATTCTGGTGTTTTTTGATCGCGGTAATGAACACTAACATTCAAAACCCTTTCAGACAATGTGAATGTGCAACTGTACATTTCAGGAGGAGGAAACGCAGGATAAAGAAGGGGGGAAGTAGAAGAATAATGAGAGAGATGAAAGGAGAAAGTAAGTCAGTGGAGGCGAAAGACAAAGAAAATAAATGAAGAAACCGGGAGGAATTGGAAAAGAAATACAGAGAGAGGTAATGTAAGTAAATAGAAGCGGAGTAGAAAGATAAAATAGAAAAAGAAAGAAGTGGAAATAGAAAAATAATAGAGGTAAAGATGTCCAAACATTTAATTAAGTACCAAGTCATGAAAATATTCTGGAAAGTAGAGATAAGGTTTTACGCATTCTCAGGCTAGACACTGCGCGAAGATCAACAGTGACCTTGACGTTCCGGTCGCCTACCTCCGGGGAAAGTACGCCAGTGTGCAGTGGACAGGAAGGCAAGTAGAGACAGCTGTTCTCGATGCGGTGGCGAAGAGAAAAATTTATGTCCTGGTATCACATCCCGGTGGTGCAGACACTAGCCCGTAACTCACTATAGCCCTACCAGACTACAAAGTGCAAAATTCCAGAAGACATCCATCTTAAAATTCCCCCCCACGCGAAACTAAAATCTCACCGAGGTGTCTATTATTTACTTACTTCTATAAAAAATTATTTTTTATGATTCTCTATTGGCAATACCGATAATAACGTGACAGTGTAACGAGTGCATGGATTCCGGGCAATTCGTACGCCGGAATCGGGACATTGATTGTCTCGACATCTTCTCGAATTACCCAGTGACGTTTGAGGACTTCTAACACGTCGGCAGAGCACATTACAAACTGCCGGAGTGCCACTTACATAACACAATATGCCAGTGGCGTGACACCACACACATATCAACTTATAAACTGATTTAACACGGTGGAGTTGCTAACTTCTGAATTAGGTGCGATACTAGCGCCATTTAATATAAATTGTTGAAAATTGAGTGGATAGACTAATAGAGAAATAAGCAGGTTTTTATTTTTACAGAATACGAAATAACGAGATGGGGCCCCGGCGAAACAGTAATTACTTATCGATCTGTTGGCAAAGTATAATGAGCAACCAGAACCTGTGTATGAGAAATGCTATATGGAAAATATAATGTATTAGGAATCACTACTAATGTAATCTAAACAAAGAATGTAACAGCATGAAGTACACCAGCCCTTACTAAAAGACTGACAGTCGCTTAGCTTGTTACGAAATTCTCAAGGCGACGCTTCGAAATCGAGGATATTTTGTTGAATTCTTTTTAGAATAGGACGGTGAGACGGAAATCATATTTTATATTTTATTTAGTGTTCTGTCTGACGACAGGTCCATATGAACAGGATCCTTCCATCCTTTTCTCGGACTGGGACCTGTTCATATACGTTCTTGGCAGATGATCCAGAAGTGGTTTGCCATTGCCTTCTTCTGTGTGAGTGTGAATGGAGTAATTGTTGGGATGCCACGGAGAAACCGGGGAAGCCCCCGGAGGAAAACGCCGTGTTGCGTAGACCACGGCCTTGCCCAACACAAGTTATAAATTCGGGCACCGCCGGTAATCGAACCCGAGACCCCAGGATTACAAGGCATCATCTCACTATAATTCCACGATTTCCAAGACGACACCTTACGACAGCAATGATGTCAATTACTGGCGGGGCTCACACGCACAAGGTATGTTGAAACTAAAAGTATCAAATTGAATTTAAAACCTACATATCCCACATGAACATTATGGTATTAATAAAAACACAAATATCGAGGCCGTTTATATTAATGTTAGCCATTGGATACGATCCTGACACGTTTAAATCAGTTTAAATATATTCCTAATCAAATTTCGGCTACTGTTAGATTCTACTGCGCAAACACACAGCTTACACTAGTAGGAGGCGCGTAATGCGCAGAGTTTATTAGCAATATTCATACTGATAAGACTCTTATAATTTTCATTTCGTTTTCTAACAAAAGGACGCCTGCAGCACCCAGGCGCCTACTGAGGCAATACTCGTCGATCAACGCCACGATGCAATAACTACACAACGCACATCTTACACAGAACCAGAGTTTACTATAGTCTCTTGTTGATGTAGAGAGTTTTTAAATTATTCTGTAAAATTTAAAAGTTAATTTCTGTCAAAATTACGAGTACTAACTTCTTTTCTAGTTATTTCAGCAACAGACGCCACTATCCAGTCAAATAGTCACTCGCAATGGACAAGGATATTTATTACGCTTCTGTGTGTATCCGTATGCAGGGTGTTAAAAGAGAGGCTGTGTGTGTTAAACCTATGGCTGAATTAAAACTGACAAGCGAACAGTGCAAGGTACCCAGATTGTAAACAGAATCTTAACTATTACGACAAAGAGATGTCCTTATATTGAAAAAGAAACGTCACAGACTAGTTTCTGTTAAAACAGATTAAGAACTTGAAATTAAACGATAGGGCTGACTGTTACTGGGTTCAAAATACGAATTATACCGAGGGATTCTGTGCTAATTAAAATCATGCGCCTTTACAACAGAATCATTTATGAGGAGCTAATAGTCGCTCATATAGTAAAAAAAAAAATCTGTTATTTTATGGAACCCAAAGGTTCATTGCCTCGTTCACAAGAATCGACAGAGTCAGAGTCTGCTAAATTGTTGTTTCGTTTAAGGGTAAGTTATCATCTCACCCTCAGGACCGCCATGTTGGAGAACTACAACTCGTGGGCAATCCACGACTCATTAATCAACACATCTACACCTACCCATCACATATGTAGGCTGTTTTCTGCATCTGTAATATGTCGCTAAATTGTATAATCATCAAAGCATCAGTGCCATTAGTGGATGAGTCTAAGTCTAAGAACGTTGTATAAAGATTATAGAAACAATTCTGATACTCAGGTCTCATAAAACTGAATACCTGTGGGATTACTCGTGAGGCCTTTTAGAAATGCTGATCTAGCAGAATAAACCAGCGTCCCATAGTTTATCATCTGCTGTTCTACAGCAAAACAATACAATATGAAGGAACTATATTACTTACAGGTTGTCATGACTACACAGGAGACGTTTAGTAACCTCCTGACGTAACACGGAACAACATCTACCTGAAAAGAGAAAAACAAGCATTTTATAAGTCGGTGTCGGGAGAAGTCGAATTCGCAACTTTTTGGTGAAGCTAGATTATCAATACAGACAGGATGTCGACAAGAGTATTTGAAACTAAGATAAATGAAGTGACAAGAGGCTTGAGATCACACAATAGGAGCTCAGAATTTTTATTCTTCGTTTTAGAATGATCATGATAACGACAAGACGTGTATCAAAATCACAAGATATGATATATAAGTGAAAAGATTTAGTCGGAAAACCTGAAGGGAAGAGATCGCTTGGAATACCTAATCATTGATCGGAGGATGATATTAAAATGGATCTAAATGGTGAGAATACTGGTTCATTCACTTGGTTAAAGATAGGGACTGTGGCGGGCTGCTGCAACATGAGGAATTTCTTCAAATGGTCAGTGACTATTCATTTCTCGAGAAGGACCCTGCTATTTGGACAGTTAATTAGTTCATATATTTCCTAACATTTCCTTTCCTCTTTTGTGTGTCTCTCTCTCTCACACACACACATAACGCATATGGAGATTCTGTTTACTCTGAACTGTAGTACTCAATGCTATTGTGAAGTGTGTGAACTCGCGGCTGATATTCATCCCACACATTAATCCACATATCATGTTGCCAACTGAGTTTTCATAATGTAACAAGTTTGTGTAAGTTCCGCATGGAAATTTAACATCAGTCACCGCAAGCCTCTATATTTCACGAACAGCTGAACCCCCCCCCCTTTTTTTGTAAAATGTGTCACATTTGTGACACAGCGAGAGATGTATCGACCTTCTCATAAACACGAAAGGGGACGCTTAAGTATTAACATTTCTTTAGTTTTAGCATTTCTCCAGAGCAACTATATTCGTCTGCATGATACATAATAAATGTACATGAAATACATTTCTTTGGACATAAATAAGTGCTTAATTGAGTTCATTCAATTACAACCACTTATATATAATGTATCAGCTGTAAAGAATCATTAAATAATTTAAGAGACCAGCAATCAAATGTCCTTCATCCTCACTCTAAATTCATTATTCATCCAATTATCAATTACCATTACCATAGAAACTGAGAGACATTAATCCTTAAATCAGGTGAAAATATTCGGACCCTCAACTATGAATGCTTAACCGTAGCGTCATAATGAGTAGATGGCAGCGTTTCCTGAAATGTACATTATTAACAGAAATTCAGATATGATTCATGATGGAGCTGAGTGTTTGTGTGTTTATACCAGATGACAGCACTGCACAACATCCATTGCTAAAGAAGAGATTTATCTTGTACAATTCGCATGAGTTAACAAAAAGAAAATTGTCTTCCGTTTAGAAGGCGCAACCGGGCACTTGACTATGAACGACTCAGGATTATTTCCAGAAACAAAATATATTAAAAATATAAACTCACACATATAATAAAGTTTAAAATTAATAAAACTCACAATATTCTTCATATTTAATTCGACATCACTATATAATATGTGCAGTTAAAACACACTAAAACATATTCAGGATTCTGTAAAGAATTATCACACATTTTAATTAAAGAAATTAAAATTATGGCGCTTAACATTGGTCTAATTACGCTATAAAGCTATAATCCCTGATTAAATTAGAATGTTTCAGACAATTACATCTGTTATAATTTGTTCGCATATCTATTAAAGATTTATTTGCATAATTACTGCCCGTCAGTTTCTACCTCAAATAGCGGAGAACGCGTCTCCATTGCAGAGATTAATTGGTTAAAGCTGTTCGAACATATACGCTGCATATTATGAGATTCATACGAAACCTATAAATGGTGGCAAAATATAAAATTATAAAACATAAAAACATGTGGTAGATATCGTTACCACTGCGTTTTAAAGGGTTAGAGCTAACGCAATGGTGCAGGTATTATTTGAAAATTTTTGCTCAGTCGTTTAATAAAATTCCCGCATTTTTGGAACTGACGACTTATTATCGTGTTCATATGACCCTACCTGAACCATTTTAACCCATGTCCTAGCTTCACACACTATTTATTTATGATCCATTTTAATATGTAGGATCTGAGGTTATCACGGAGGTGAGTTAGTGATCTGCCAGTATAGCTGCCCTGATGGTGGAGGCAGCAAGGACCTCTGAAACGTTGGTAAACTTCAACCACACTACACGGCGCTACAGGCCATAAGACATGAAAAATTCCTTTGTTTTTTTTATTATTTATTAATTTCCTCATATATGCTACATTTCAGTCTGTCTCATCCATTTTTATCAAATCACCTTGAAAATAAAAGGCTACAAATGTAAAACATTGTATTCTAATAAGCTGAGAAGCAATTCTGTCAGTTTTTATCATGCCAGAATGTATGTTTGTAATATTTTTCTATACGACAATGCTGCCATAAATGACTACAATGAAAACAATTAACTCGCCTAGCTATTAATTTGACTCTGTATACATACATAATTTACAATTAAAACTTAATTAAACAGCAGAATCAGTTTCGATGTTCGCTTCCAAATGCTATTTGTGAATTCTGTTCTAAAGTCTTAAGGTACATTCAGAATTTTAAATTCGTGCCAATAATCTCGGTTGCTTAACCCAGTTACTTGTATTTACGTCCTGTCGGCCCTTGGCAGACTGTTTTACTTAGCTGCCACCCCCTTTATGAAAGAAAGACTGAGGTGGTGTATGTGAGCATGTGTGCTGTGTGTAGTGAATGTTGTGTCTCCCGAGGTCACTTACACTTTGTATAAACAAGCATGGCGTTATCAAGGTTCAGTCGTTGACGCCCACCTCAAAGAGTGACTTAATTAACAATCGAACATAAGAAAGCTAGAGGAATACTTTCAGCAATATAAAGAATGAGTACTATATCTAGTCAGGTGTTAATGACGTGATTTTCGGGCGTGAATGACGTAGTAGAAATCGTTGACCAGCAAGGCACCACTGGAAATAAACACGTGAAATTACGTGTCAAAATGGGTTTTAAAATACCAACACAGTACGCATTAAACGTTGTTTATAAGCTAATAATTACAAATATGGCTAAAACGAAAAAATGTAGGTTATTTCGACAAATTTAAAGGATATTTAATATGTTTATAACACGTTCTTACAAAATAATGAAAAAATGTACATAAAAGTGATAATATTCTGACTTGTTATACAGAATACAGAAATGAAGAAGGCTGTCTTCTGAGTTGTTGGGCTGTGTAGTCTGGTAAAAATTTGTCAATGCTTCTGGGCGATGAGTGATCGACCTGATGATGGAGGTAGCAAAGACATCTGAAACGTCGGTAAAATTCTAATAGAATACACGGCGAAACGACCCAAAAGACCGCCATCTTCGGGCTCACCGCCGTGAAAACCTCAAATCCTTCTTAGAATACAGAAATGTTCCGATGATGACAATGAAGTTGCGTAGATAAAGTTTATATTAAAGTGAATAATTCTGATATATATTTACAAATTCAAGCGATAATAAAACACTCACTAGAGAGAAATTATATCAATAACCACCCGCCTACGAGTGCAGAACCATAATTCATAAGTTGCATTGAAATTATAGAAGGTAGTGTAATAACTACGGCCAGATACAACCGACACTTGAAATTTCATTCATTAATAGAACAAAATACGTACCTATCAGTTTAGGGAGGATTTTATCAGAGAAATCACTGTAAAACTTAAATTATTCCCCACATAATACGAACTCTGCTTCGACTTATTCTCTTTGCAGTCACATCCACCCACCCACACACACGCGTCTAGAAGCATTAAGAATGTAATAAAAGACAAATGTAAACTGTGTACTATTGTACGGATTGCACATTTCCAGTCTTGTTTACATAAACTGCGTGCTTCTAAGTGTTAAATTAATTTATTGGAGCTTGTGTATTCTACGTCACCTACTGACGAAAATAAAAATATATGGGGGGAAAAAACATTATCTCTACGATTTATCCCAGCTCGCCGTGGCAATGCGGCAACTTCTCTGACACATCAGTAAGGCGTGCAGTCGGTCATTCTGCTGCAGGCGTACTACAGATGCGGTTCAACAAACGAAAAGAAACATTAATTTACTATGCAGTTCCAAGGTTATCTTCTGCGTTTTGCAGAGCTATATAGCGCAAACGTGTTAGTCTTACAACGTATTTAATTTCTATGATTAAATTTATTACATTAAATAAACAAAGAGAGCACTGTGTCAAGCACAATATGAGTGTCGGATATTAAAAGTATTTATGAATGGAACAGTACTGAGGAAATATCTAAACTAAATTCATGGAATGATACTACTTCTTGAAGAACCAATTGTAACTCAACTAGTCAGGAAAGACATTTCCTTTATGGAACCCGTGTTCTCAACAACTCGAGTCAGACCAATCCACTCAACAACATTCTACCCTTTTTTCTTTCCGATACATTTTAATGTTGTTCTTCCATCTATATTGGCTCAGAAGAGTTGAAAGAAAATAAAATTATTGGAAAAATTAAATCATGACGAAGTTCATGATTCATGACAATCGTTTAACATTTTAAGGGTTATAAGTCGAAGACTTTTCTGAAGTTATATGTTTGTGGCACAGCGCTATATAGAAGCGAAACATGGTCAGTGGGAAAGCCAGAAAGAAGAAGGATAGAAGCATTTGAAATGTGGTGCTATAGAAGGATGTTGAAGATTAAGTGGACTGATAAAGTACGAAATGAGCTGGTCTTAGACAGGATAGGCGAAAGAAGAAGTCTATGGATAAATCTTACGAGAAGAAGAGATAGGAAGGTGGGACACATTCTGAGGCATCCAGGATTGGTTAATTTGGTAATGGAAGGAACAGTTGAAGGGAGGAATTGTAGGGAGAGACAAAGATTGGAACATGTGACGCAGATTTTTGAGGATGTGGGCTGCAAAAAATATGTGGAAATGAAGAGATTGACGCAAGATGGGCGTAAATGGAGGACCACAAGAAACCAGTCGAAAGACTGATGACAAACAAACAACAAGTCGAACAACAACAAGGTTTTCAGAGCGTTGCGTATGAAGATTTCTGTCTTCCGGGCTGTTGCGCTGTGTATTATGGTAGATGTTTACCAACGTTTCAGAGGTCATACTGCCTCCTTCATCAGAGCGATGACGCCCTGATGACACGCAGGTGTTAGTATAATAAAAGACAGAATAGCACACTTAAACTACTGGACGCAATTCATATTTTACTTATTTTTCAAAATAAATCTGATTGCGATTCAAATGTCAGCGTCTGTAGGTTCCTCAATTTTGCAAAACCTGAATCTAATACTCATTTGTTAGACCGAGATGGACATGGGAGGATAAAATTCAAACTTAAACGCACTTTAAGGGGAAAGAGTGGACAGCATTGGCTTAATCTGGCTAGAGATAGGAAATTGTAGCAGGTTCTAGTGAACACGGTAATGAACGTCAAAATGAGGTCAGGTAAAGGAGAAGGTCATATGATAGTCACAAAGAAATCGGCCCACTAGTTTCCCAGAAATTGGTCTTTGAAATTCTCAACGTCCTATATCAAAACTCTTATATCTACCAAACCTTAAACACCTGGTTGACCATACTCATGTCGAAATGAGGTCATGAAAAGTTCAAGTTCATATAGATCTCTAGAGCAGATCGGCCCAATAGTTTTGACAGGTACAGGTATTTAAAATTCTCAAGGTCATAAATATTAACGATTATTTCTGCTAAATAGTTAATCCGTGGTTGACAATACTCATGCCAGATACAAAATCGGCCCACAGGTTTCCCACATATTGGTCTATAAAGTTCTCAAGGTCATATCTTTTCACGCTTATTTCTACCAAACGGTGAATACCTGATTGACCATACTCATGTCAAAATGAGATCAAGTAAATTAGAATGTCATATGATAGTCACAACGAATTCGGACCACTAGTTTCCCAGATATTGGTCTTTGAAATTCTCAAGGTCATACTTTAAAACTCTTATATCTGCCAAACGGTAAATACCTGGTTGCCCATACTCATGTCAAAAAGAGACAATGTATAGTTCAAGGTGGTGTGGTAGTCACGAAAAAATCGGCCCAATAGTTTCCCAGATGCGGGACTTTAAAATACTCAAGGTCATATACTATCATACTTATATCTGCCAAACGGCAAGTAGCTGGTTGAACATATTCATGTCGAAATGAGGCCATGTACAGGTTAAATACATATGGTAGTCACAACAAGATCGGCCGAGTAGTTTGCGAAATACAAATCTCTAAAATTCTCAAAGTCATATCTTTTCACGCTTATTTCCCCAAAACCGTAAATACCCGGTTGAGTATGCTAATGTTAAAATGATTTCACGGATGGGTCAATGACACAGCAGGTCCACGAAAAGATCAAACAACCTGTTTGAGAAAAAGAGTCCTCAAACTATTTCAAGGTCATTCGTATTACTATTTTCTCACGTATATATATAGAAAACTGTACGAATCCAAGTGACATTTCAGGCAACATTTAGAGGTCATGGGTGTGTAATGGTCATGTACAAGGCGTAATATATAATCAGTGCCTACATTGTGTTAGGTTAGGTTAGGTTAGGTAGGTTTATGTTACTTTATGTTAGGGTGATTTGGGTTGAGTTGGTTTAATTTAGCTTATTTAAATTTATTTCAGGACAGACCAGTGTGTTGGATTAGATTATGTGCCAGACAGAGGCCTTTAAAATTCTTAAAGTCATATATTTTGACGCTTATATCTACCAATACCAGGTTGACCATACTCATGTCGAAATGAGGTCATGAAAAGTTCAAGTTCATATGGATGTCTAGAGCAGATCGGCCCAATAGTTTGACAGGTACAGGTATTTAAAATTCTCAAGGTCATAAATATTAACGATTATTTCTGCTAAATCGTTAATCCGTGGTTGACAATACTCATGCTAGAATGAGGTCACGTAAAGATGAAGTTCATACGGAAGTGACGACAAAATCAGCCCACTAGTTTCCCACATATTGGTCTTTGAAGTTCTCAAGGTCATATCTTTTCACGCTTATTTCTACCAAATGGTGAATACCTGAATGCCCATACTCATGTCAAAATGAGGTCAGGTAAAGCAGTAGGTCATATGATAGTCACAAAGAAATCGGCCCACTAATTTCCCAGATATTGGTCTTTGAAATTGATGGTCAAAAAGTATCGGATGTTGAGCCGGGAAAACAAAGTTCTGTATCTCGGGGGTTACAATACCTAATCCCCTTCAAAGTAGGCCCCTTGTGACTCCAGACACTTAGCCCAGCGTTACTTCCATCGGTGGAAGCAATTCTGGAAGGCTTGATTTGGAATTGTGTGCAGCTGCGCCGTCGCGTTCTGTTTGATGTCCTCGCGTCTGTCCAAACGGGAGCTTTTTAGCGGTGTCTTCATTCTCAGGAACAGCCAGAAATCACAAGGGTCTATATCATTAGAGCAGGGAGCCTGGCGAACCTGTGGAATGCCGTGCTTGGCTAGGAAACCCTTGATCAGGTGTGATGAATGAGCTGTGGCGTTTTCATGATGCAGCTGCCAGTTGTGTGCGTCTCATATCTCCGGTCTCTTGCGCCGAACTGCATCACGAAGATGACGGAGGACTTCTTGGTAGTACTGTTTATTGATAGTTTGGCCTAGTGGTGCGGACTCATGATGCACAACACCCCGGTAATCGAAAAAAGCAGTCAGTATCACCTACACATTGCTCCGAACCTGTCGTGCTTTTTTGGTCCTCGGGGATGTTGGATACTTCAATTGTGACGACTGGACCTTGGTTTCCGGGTCATATCCGTACACCCACGACTCGTCACCAGTGATCACAGACGTCAGGAACTCAGGATCCCCGTTGGCGCACTCCAGCATGTCCTGTACTACCTTAAGGCGTAGTTGTTGCTTCTCCTGCGAAAGCAGCTTGGGCACAGATTTTGCCGCCACTCTTCGCATGTCCAAATCCTCAGTTACAATCGAATTTGCGAAATCTCTGTTGATCCCAACCACATCAGCAATTTCCCGGACGGTCCTCCATGATCAATGTCCACACTTTGTCAATGACATCAGCATTTCGGCTCGTTGACGGCCTACCGGAACGCTGGTCACTGTCCGCCGACATGCGGCCATCTTTAAAGCGGTTGAAGCACTCTTTAATTTGAGTGACTCCTAACGCATTATCGCCGAAAGTCTGATGAATTTTGCGGATTGTTTCCTCTTGGGTATCCCCAAGTTTCTGACAGAACCTAATGCAGTATCGCTGCTGCAAGCTTTCCGTCATCTTGAGCGAAACGAGAATGCGACGAACATGTGTTACATCACTTCGCTATCTGGCAGCGACAGACGCATCCGGCGGTGCTGCGAGGAAGCAAAAAATCACGCATGCGCATGAAAGTCCCTTCTACCACTACGCTCAGTTTCCCCACCATTTCTCCATTACTTACCGCGGGGAAAAAATATAGTCGGAGACTTCTTGGACAGACCTCAACACGTCTGCAGATGCAGCAAAGTGGATATGACGAGCAAAGCCTTTGTCACATCCTAATAGGACGATCTGAAGTTCAAGTTTGTGGAAGTAATTTGCCAAGATGTTCCCACTCAGGATTAGTGGAGTATACCTTCAATAGCAAAGTACCAGAACGAACAGTTTAATAATTCTTAATGTAACTTTACGACTCTCAGCACGTGGTTTGCCTGTATTGAAATCCAGACTGCAAGAGTGAAACATGTTCACTTACCACAAACAAAATACTCTTATTTGAACCGATACTGTTAACTGGAAACTTCTACCCATTAAATGCTAGTCACGAGATATTATATCTTGTTTAAAAGCAGTGACTTTTCTGGATTCATTTGATGACTGTGAAAGAAACGTGTCCAGCCGTCTATTAAGAGTCAACACTAATTATTAACATTATAAATTATGCGTTACCATAAAATATATTATTAACAAAGCATGAGTTCCTTAAAAATAACAAAAGGTAAATAATTTGTCGTGGTTTGATAAAGTTGCGTCATATTGTGATAAACATATATTTGTTTAAATCTTGTCAGTCTAATAACAATAAAATTCCTATTAAATATTAAAATATTACCATAATTAACATTTAAATATTTAAAATATATATTAAATGATGTTCTCTATCGAAATGTTCGATTTACATTAGAACATCACTTTTTACAAGACATGTTTCAGTTCTAAAAGAACCATCTTCAGGTGTATAAAATTATATAAACTTAAATATCATTTAATATAAATTTTAAATATTTAAATGTTAATTATGGTAATAATTTAATATTTAATAGGAATTTTATCGTAGTTTGTTTGTTATTTTTCTTGGCGTGAATGTCCAACTGGATACGGAAACCATAGATTGTCTCGCTGTCGCCATGTTGGTATTACTGATAATAGTAAGAGGTAACTAAATCCCTAGGACAATTCTTCTGGCATAAGAGAATATTCAGAAGTTGGTAAACGAATTTTCGGGTGCAAAATGAAGGGAAATTCCTTGAATTACTTGTGCGTCTGTCAGTTTCTCGTGGACTTTTCTCATTGGAATTATCCACACATTTATGAAAGGTGGGTAAGGACAATTCAAAGAAACTCCATGCTGTGTAGAAAGACCATGATCGACACCCGACACACGATTACAAAACGTATATAGAGCATTAAGTAGAATTTAAATTTCTCACGACGATGAGTACGAAGATGCGTGTCTTCTGAGTTGTAGCGCCACGTAGTAACCAATGTTTCAGAGGTTTAAGTATTAAGTTCTGCCTACTTCAGATCCCAAATATGATACACCTTTCTGACAAGAAAATTCCTCCCTTACTCAGAAATGTTATAAGTGGCTGTGAAATACAGACCAAATATAACGTTTTCCAATCAAACGAGGATATGAAAACACTTGGGGCTGGCAAAACCTTTTAAATGGAAAGAGAAAACAATATTCCTCATCTTCACATCTTCAACTGAAAATTCATGCCGAATCACGTATCTGCATTAGAAACAAGCTATGAAAGTCAGATTTATCGACACCAGACGTTGAACAATAATACGACAGGAGACAGCAGACCGTATCTAAAAGGTAAAAGGCTGGTACAGTACAAACTAAGCACGGCGCCGTGACGAATCTGAGCTAAGCAGAGGCAGGTGGGCAGTTTCAGCCCCAAGATGGAGAGAATATGTTCCTCCAAAACGTGTCTACGAATCTACACAGCGTCACAACCCAAAACAACACATCACCATCTTGTTACTGTAAGATAGCACGCACCAATACTTTCTAAGTACCTTATATACTTCTTATTTTGCAATTACTGTCTTTAAGCTCAAGTACTAAGTTTTACTGGGAAGCACACGGCCAGAAAGTATATTTTCTCCATTAAAAGCAATGTCCTTGAGCATATAAATTTTTGAATAACCTTCAACATTGATCTCAATGTCCATAAACGTTCACTTATGTACGTGGCTATGATATTTAAAATAAATGCTCAAAATCAACTTAAAATAGACCAGTCATATGAGCAGCTCATCACCTGTACATCTAGTATTAAATATTCAGCGTTCATCGATAGTATCTCACAATATAAATCAACATAGAAAACATGTGCTTAGACACAAAAAATCTAATAACTAAGTCATTAGAGATGCGTTACTGCAGAAGAGTTTATAGTGTGTACATGTCTCAAAGAGTAGCCCAATAACTGATAAAATTAGGAGGGGAATTAAATATAAAAATCGATTGTTGAAACTATCGAAGCTTGCAGGGTACAGTCAATTGCAAATGATGGGGGATAATAGTTGGCAAAGTAAGATATATAATTGTGCCCCGAAACATGGGAGACTTCTAAAGAGAGACTAGCGTAATCAAATATGGTTGAAAAAGAAAGGTGTCGATAGATTAAATTCCAAATTAGATATACAGTAACCAAGCAGAGTGTGAATCTTAAGGCACATATTCCATTCTTGCTTATCCGGAAGCAATAGATGGTAGGTGAGACCTGTACGTGGAATAATTACAAGTTATGTGATTAAAACTGCAGCTGCTAAACTTCCCACCTTGCTGCTCGGGAATACATTATCCAGGGTAGAAGCCAGACAGAGTGACTGACTGACTATAGTTGTAAGGATCCAACAACATTACGGCAGCTAATTTCAGATGTTTAATTCTCAATTATGTGTAAGAACTCATCCTGAAACCTGGTTTTTCCCCAATGCTATTAACTTCCTTAGTTTCTGTCTATGATTTCTATCTTATTTTAGTTAATTTTAGCGTTCTGTGCGAAAGTCTTTCTGCTCAAGATTTTTTATTTATTTCCTTCCATCATTTAAATTATTTCTTCTCCTTCCTAAATGAAGTTTTAGTGTAATTATTCTCACACTTATATTTTCGGAACATTAGTTACCTTAGCGACCATAACCACGTAGCATTGAGGTCGTTGGCTGGTCAATGTAATAGCACTTAAAAAACATAACAAGTCACCGGCTTTTCCGATGAGAGGTCTTTAAAATTATCTCATGCAAAAATCTTTTACTCCAACGCATGTTTCTGCGGATCTATTACAAACTGAGTGACCATACGTATTTCAGTTTGAGGTCAAAGATATGTGAGCGTCCTGCCAAGGTCAGGACAATATCAGTCAGAAGGTTGGCCGAATACAGTCCTCCAAATTTTTCAACGTCATTCAAAAGTCATTTTTTCAAACGCATAATTCTGCCGATCGGGAGTAATTTGCGTGACCATACTCATGTAAGTTTGAGGTCAAAGGCAGGTCATCATCATGTCAAAATCACACCAATTACCGTCCATGGGTTTCCCGAATAATGGCATTTGAAATGTTCAAGGTCATTTGAAAGTCATTTTTCAAACTCATATATCTGCCAAACTTCAAGCCTCTGAGTGATTATACTCATGTCAGTTTGAGGTCAAAGACATATGTGCGTCCTGTCAAAGTCACGGCAATATCAGTGAGAGGGTTTGCCGAACAGAGTCCTTTAAAAATTTCAACGTCATTTTTTCAATTGCATATTTCTGCCGATTGAAAGTAATTTAAGTGACCATGCTCATGTGAGTTTGAGGTCAAAGGCAGGTCATCATCATGTCAAAATCCCACCAATTACCGTCCATGGGTTTCCCGAATAATGACATTTGAAGTTTTCAAGGTCATTTGAAAGTCATTTCTTGGAACGCATATATCTCTCGAAGTAAACTAATCTGAGTGACCATACTAATATCAGTTTGAGGGCAAATACAGGTGAGCGTCCTGTCAAGGACATGACAATATCAGTTGGAGGGTTTGCCGAACAGAGTCCTTCAAAGTTTTCAACGTCATTTTAAAGTCATTTTTCCAAATACATATTTTAGCCGTTCGGAAGTAATTTGTCTGACCATACTTATGTCAGTTTGAGGGCATCGACATGCCAGCATCATGTCAAGATCAAGACAATATCCGTCAACGGGTTTCCGGAATAGAGGCATTTGAACTTTTAAAGTTCATTCGAAAGCCATTTTTTCAAACGCATATATCTGCCGAACTGTAGGAATCTGAGTGACCATACTCATGTTAGTTTGAGTTCACGAACGGGTCAGCGTTATATCAGATTCAGGACAATATCACTCTGACCGTTTCCCATATGGAGGCTTTTAAATTTATGTAGGAGATTCGATACACACTTTTCAATCGCGTATTTTTGCAGATCTGTAAGGAACTCAGTGATCATACTCATGCCAGTTTGAGGTCACTGAGAGGTCAGCTTCATGTAAAGGTCACGCCAATATGCGTCAATGGGTTTCCCGGATAGAGGTATTTGAATTTTCAAGGTCATTCGAAAGATATTTATTCAGTCGCACATATCTGTCGATGTGTAATATTCTGAGTGACCATACTCATGTCAGTTTCAGGAAACGGACAGATCAGCGTCATGTCAAACACACGACAATTTTACGTTGAGCTTTTGTCAAACAGAGGACTATAATTTTTTCAAAAATATTCTAAACACATTTCTTGAAACGCATCTATCTTCTGGTCTATAGGAACATGAGTGACCAATCTCATATCAGATTAATGTCATGGAGAAATGTATTTCATATCAAGGTCACGGTAATAACATTTCGAATGCAATGCTAGTTCATTTAATTTTCGGTGTGTTAGTTTATATTGTATTAGGTTAGGTTAAGTTAAGTTAGGTTAGGTAAGGTTCAGGTTAGGTTAGGCTAGGTTAGGTATTGTTACGTTAGGATACGCTAGGCTGTTATGTTACGTTAGGTTAGTTTAGGTTAGGTTGTTAAGGATGGTGGGGTTAAGTTACTTTACTTTGCGTCATGTATGCTTTGGTTTATATTGTGTTATGTTATGATGTGTTAAGTATGGTTTTCGTTGGGTTTGTGTCTGTGTTATGTTGGGTCAAAGCCATGACTTGGTGACGCCGTTGTCAGCTTAAAGGTATGCGAAATAGGTGACGTTAAATTCCCAATGTCATTTTTTAGACTTATATTTGCCGAACTGTTGGTTTCTGAATTGCCATAATTTTGTCAATTTGATGTCATAGTCAGTTAGATCAATATCATGACAGAGGTACATTAATATCAGCTCAAGGCTTTGCAGAATAGAGGTATCTAAAATTTTCAAGGTAATTTGAAGTCATTTTTGTCATGTTTATTTTTGCCGAACTGCAGGTATATGATATGTGAAGTTGATGTCTACGTTAGGTCAAAATACTTTCTTTTATCATAGTTTAATACATCCCCAGTATTGTTGTGAAGAAAATTATGAATGATGTGTTGCGAGTAGTGTGGAAGGAGACGGCTTTATTCGAGTTAGTGGTACTATACAAAGTCATTGTAATAAGGAAGTGTATCTCAACCGGGGATCCATTGCTAGTCGTTTAATCTTTGAATCCAAAGTTAATCTAAATATTTACACTTTCAATTCATATCGCAATGTAGACACAAAGCTTCTCTTTTTCAAAGATCACTAAGTTAATGGTTGTTTAAGGAAAGAAATGCTGGTTATTCTAAGAATCATCTGAATCTCATAAATGCAGTTTGGATAAATTATAAATTCTCTAACTGTTAAAGGAGATGTTACATATAATTACTCCTGGATATTAAAGTCTTAATGATGTTAGGAAATATTTCACTGATTATTTTGAAAGCCAAATGTTATTCACAAAGATACCATGTTTGTGACGTAGTGATTTATTGAATTAAGTGTACCTAAAGTGGCACACAAGTAGAGAAATGGAGCTTAGATGAGCTAGGAGGAGCGCACATGAACGGACGAGTACAGTTTCTGAACCTCAAAACTGTCTTCAAAGCACCCAGTCCTTGACGAAAAAAATTAGTTATATTAATTACATTTTCAATTAGACCAATCACTTTTAGCAGTAGCTGGTACGTATATACGCTGAAGAGTACTTATCTAAGTAAACTTCCTGAATCGAGGATTTTCCGTAATGAAACACCTGTCACTCCACTTTGAATATGACCCCACATAAATCAAGTTCGCTTAAACATGTTTGATTAATGATCACAGCATGAATACCTGAGAGTAGTCTATATACAATAGAATCTTCATTTCAAATCCATTAACTTTAAATTATTTGGAACGTCATAGTCTTGTAAATGAAATAAGATAAAATAATCATAGGATGCTTAGCAGCACGTTAACAATAGTATTTCTAATAACAAGAGAAGAGGAAATGCCTAATTATTTTCTTAATCGTATTAAGAACAGTCTGATTTTAGACTTATTGTAGTTATATAGAACTTCAACCATCGCTGTTAATTAATGTGTGACTCGTCCACCAGAGCGGGTGGGAGTCGACTGACTCAGACTAAATACGCAGCACAGCGTTGGGCTCTATGTTTTTGTTATTAGTGCCTCGTTAACTTAATGGGGTAAGATTAAACTGAACAGTAGAGGGTAGTTGTAATCGCATTCCGTTAATTTTACTTGAGGTCTGATTTTAAAGCTTATGTAACCTCTCTATTTTGATTGCATGGCTGCATATTTAGGTTAGGTTAGAATTCACTATCAATAACATGTCAGCAAATGACAAAGGATTTCTAAGTATCTTCATTCAGATTTTTTATATTATTTTAAAATCAACAGTGGATAATTCCGCTTGTTATCAAACTGACTACAAAATACATATGCCTTCATTGCGTGTTGCTTGCCAGAACTTTGTAAGCAGGTCTACAGTATGATGCTATTTCTCAGACACATTCTTATATTTACAAAGCAGTGACAGAGTAACAGTGCCAAGTTTCGCACCAACGTTCTCTGGAAATGCAGGCCTTCGACTTCTTATGTAATAAAATCCGCACAAACATAATACTCTTAAGATATCCGTCTTCTGGGTTATTGCGCTGTGTAGTCTGGTCGATGTTAACCAACGTTTCAGAGGTCATACTGCCTCCGTCATCAGGGCGATGAGTATGAAGATTTCTGTCTTCTGGGTTGTTGCGCTGTGTAGTCTGGTCGATGTTAACCAACGTTTCAGAGGTCATACTGCCTCCGTCATCAGGGCGATTCTTAGTATGAAGATTTCTGTCTTCTGTGTTGTTGCGCTGTGTAGTCTGGTCGATGTTAACCAACGTTTCAGAGGTCATACTGCCTCCGTCATCAGGGCGATGAGTATGAAGATTTCTGTCTTCTGGGTTATTGCGCTGTGTAGTATGGTCGATGTTAACCAACGTTTCAGAGGTCATACTGCCTCCGTCATCAGGGCGACGCCCTGATGACGGAGGCAGTATGACCTCTGAAACGTTGGTTAACATCGACCAGACTACACAGCGCAATAACCCAGAAGACGGATATCTTCATACTCACCGCTGTGAGAACCTCTAGTCTTACATAATACTCTTACTTGACAATATCAGTCCTTATTTCATACTATTAATACACCAGGTGCTGCTTCCATTCAATCCTTCGATTTATGCCTTACATTTTTCATTTGTGCACGCGACTGTGAATATGGATATAAATAATCTTGCTTTTAAAAATAATAATTCGACACAAGTTTCAACACCGCACTGTCATTGAATATGCATCAAGGGAAAACTCTTTTAGGATCCAAGGTGGATGGACATGGGCCATAACTGTATCTAATGACTGGCATTCACACAGCCGAATTTAAACTTCGGATTTGCATTCAGCTGCATTTTAAGATTTGAACCTGTAATGACGACTGATTACAATAACGACTTCTCGAGCTATTGGTCCTACGAAAACGGAGTTTAGAGCCAACGTTTCGGAGACCGTCACTATCTCTATCTTCATGCATAATCAATCCGAGTATTCTCCATTGTAGCTATTATTTTATGTGAAGAGTTAATTTCAGGGATATCCAGAATAAAATGTATAAAATTATACTCAATTTCCTCACTATAAGGATGAAAGTTAACAAAAACAGGCTTAACTATTAATATTACGTATTTAATTATTAATTTCTTTTAGGTTTCACGGTAGTGGTGAGTGAATCTTAAGTTCAGCGATACGAACTTGACGGAATTTTCAAGCCCAGTTAAATACTTATTATATAAATACAAATTAATGTAATGTATAATTTTATAAAATTATAAATAATGTAATCTTTATTAAATTATATATAAAATTTATCCTGATGCCCGAAGAGAATCTGGTCTCTGTAAAATAATATTAGTTTCTTAGCTTTTGTCTATGTCTTCAATTTATATTTTCCAGTCTGGATACGTCTCCGTTAAAGTAACCCAACACTAATACAATTACAGTGAACCCATGCTTCTAACTTCGCAGAATCTATATTATTTTTATAACAGCAGGGGCACAGACAACAAACGAGAAGCTATGATCAAGAGAAACAATCTTTTCATAAAAGACAGTTGAGTTAGGAAGACGGTTTTAGTCCCCAAGTAAGAAAAGTAGAATTCAGCGTTGAATTACCCCTTAAAGACACTGAGGAAGAAACAGGCAAGTTCATGGAACGACGAATAACAGCAAAACCTGTCACTGGCAGCCGCGCTCCCTTGATATAGTATGACGCCGTTGTCATGACAACCGCCTACCCGACTATTGTTGCAATTTATAGGCAATGCGAGTGGAAAATTAGTGTTTTCGCCATAAAACCTGTCGCCCGCTCGGACATGTTATCCACACCACTTCACACAAACATCAGCTCACCCTTCTGCCAACCCTCCTTTTTCGGACTGTTCTGCTGTTTCACGGTACAGTCCAACGAACTAGTAACTTGCCATGTTCGATAATGTGAATCGGTGACCAGTCGGAACTTATAACAGGAATTGGGATCGAATCTAGCCAGTAGGAGTATAATACATATCAGGGATATCTCATTTCACACTGAACTTACATATGACAAGATAACATGACGTCTGTACGTGATGAAGACAGGATGAAAGGTACAGACAGCTGCTTATTAGGACGAATAAACAGAAGGAAACGCCGAAGAAAAGACGTAAGAAACACGAAGATAAGCAAAGACAGGAAGAATAGGAGAAGGAAGGAAACAATAAAGAATAAAATGGAAATTAAAGAAAAGTAATCGAAAAGGAGAAAGAAGGATGTGGAGAAGAATGGAATAAAGAAGAAAGAGGAGAAAAGGGAGAAAGACGAAAGAGGAGAAAAGGGAGAAAGACGAAAGAGGAATATACAAGAAAAGAAAGGCATATTAGGCGTTACATTTTACAAAGGGAAAAGGGACATTATCTTACAAATATTTTAATAAGTTTCGGAGGCCTATTCAACAAAACGTCACATAACCACGTATTCGTTTGCATAAATGACAAACACACATAAAGAAGGCACGTTACGTTTAATGACGATTGTACCAAATTTGATGTAAGTCTGTCAATTGCCACAAATTCATAAGGAAATTATGTAGACAGACGTTGTACGATACAGATATATTTTTAAATGAAAGTAGTAGAATTTAAATAGTCACATTATAATCCCTCAGCCTCAAAGCCTCAGTATACGTAATATTATACAGTCTGTAACAGAATGAATATAAGACGGATTTATGGTTTAAAATTGTCTAAGTAATGAGAGCAAATGGGGGAAAAGTCAGCTGGTCTGTTTTGCAGATAGAGGATGGTACAGCATATACATAGCCTGATTCTCACTTGTCACTGACTTATATAATAAATGGACTGGAAATTTTCATGCTGATTAGAATAATGAAAGTCTGTTTTTTATTCTAATATGTCCTTTAATCGCGTTTACAGTAATATAAAGTTACACAGCACGTAAAACTTTAAATAAGACAACTCTTAAAAACTAGACTGCCAAAAATCAAATTAATTGTAGCCGTTCTTTTCTCAGCTCTAGTAATTATTAATATGATTTATTGAGTTTAAATGTCATGGCCATTATTTGAAGGCTTGCTAAAGCTACTATCGCAATCAGAATACTTTCAGTTCAAGATCTTTGTGACTTTCATGACAACATATTTCACATGCCAACACATCAACGGAGAGTTACTAAATACCTAATAGTATTTAGTGCAAAAAACAGATTACGAAGATCCTCACGGCGTAATTTTTTCCATCGTCTTATTTCCCCACTTTTGGGCCCTAAAATTTATTCTTCAGTCTCAATCATATATTCTTTCTTGAAATGGAAGAGACTAAGTTTCACGTAATACAAGATGACAGGTACTAGTTCAATACTGTCAAATATATTTTTTATGGAATAATGGCTTCTGTAACTATTCACGTAATGCTTCTATTTGATTTGCTTGTGGTGTCTGAGATTTGGGGGCCTCACGGCGGTGAACATTCCTGTGTCAATTTTATTCTGGGTTTTGATGCAGCTCAGACCCCGGAATGTTGGTAACCATCTACAAGACTATGAGATGTCGCAACTGATCGACCATAATCGACAGCTTTTGATGGCTTATTTTTGGCAGAAATCGACACTACATGGACACAATCATTTTATGGTCGTAAAGCAGATGAATAATAAGTAATTTCACTAAAGCCGCATGATTTCAAACGTGTATATTCCAGGACATATACACATAAGTTAAAAATTTACTATGTTATTAATATAAATGTCGCTTTAAACAAAGTTTTATTTTGAAAATGAAATATCCGTCCAAGACATGTCGGAGAGGAACTGAACCAATGAATTATCCGCAAATAAGATCCTTTCAGAAATATTATTGACACTAGACAAAGGATTCAATTTTTAGATAATAACGTACCTGTTTTGTAGACACTATATTACAAAGGAGTTTATTTTCGTAGAAATGTATCAACAAAATGCAATACGGACTGCGATTGTGGAGGATAATTTTATCATCAAAAATGGTGTTACAAGCGTCCTGTAGTTAGACATTCACTTCATACAGCCAACACGCTAGAGTATTAAGCAGATTGACAAAGTCGTGCTTATGCTGGATTTCAAAATATATCACGATGACATTCTGTGATGCCCACGAGTGCTAATACGGTAGTTTCAGAAAGGCTACAAAATGTCACGACCTTTTAGCAGTGTGCAGCAACTACGTGGATATTGTCAGCCAGGCAATATAGCCTAATGCCTATACAAGACTCCTACTTTGCTTCGGAGAAAAATACTACAAGGGGTCGAAAACCATTACTCTCGATACTTCAAACGCTTCACTTCACCGTTCGTTTTTAAATCAATTTAATTTTTTAAGGAAGGGGAAGCTAATGGTGAAATTTCTCAAAATGTGTGCCGCAAATTTTGATTTCAAATACGTTTCTACATATTTTACAGTAGTTCACGAAGTATAATAATAACAAATATTTTTCAGCCGAGTCTCTTTACGTCATCACCTGCTGCTATATTTTTAAATCGGTACGATACGGTAGGGTAGATTAGTGATGCGCATGCCCGGAAGCCAATGCGAAATTATCGGCTACTATAATTTAGTTTGGTGTAGATTTGGTTATGTTAGATTAGTAATAGGTATGCGCAGATGTCAATGCGCAGTGATCAGCACCTAAGTGGTGCATTTGGCTTAATTCCGTAAGAATGGTTACATTGGGCTAGGGTAGATTAGTAGTGTGTGACATTATCATTTTAATACAGGTCTCATATAAATTACATCTCATTCCAAAGAAAGTAATCAATTGCTTTAAACTGGATAAACGTAGCTCAGCATGAAATGATACAGTCCAGAGTTTTAAGGAAAGCATCCTGTTGCGTGTTGATACCTGATTACAACCAATTAAGGTAATGCAATGGATTCTTAATAAACATTGAAACTATAATCAAGATTCGTTGTGTAGGCGTGCTGTAAACCTCACATACAGTCGAGAGATTCTCAATCTGTGGTCCATCGTCGTATTTTGGTATTCGTTTATAATATTCTATAACCCTGAATGATAATGAAATAGTTACTGCGTAATGTTTACGTAATTTTAAGTGAACAGTTTATAAAAATGACAACTTAACGCACTTGTCAAAGAAAACAGTTGTATAAGATTTTAACCTATTTTCACAGCATTTTTAATATTTTGCCTTAACATTTAAATTGGAGCAACACATGGATACTTAAGATTGTTCGCTCCTCTACGTCACACAAACAGCGTTCGTACAGTTCTCCCTGGTAGTTGCTTGAAGGAAAGAAAGTAATGAAAATGGGGAACATACGGAAATGCTAACCCCTAAGACGGAGGAAAAATCAAATAAAAATAGTCATTCCAATCGAAACGCGGAATTCCACATTTCTATCTTGCAATGTTCTACCTGCCCACACGCTGCACACAAACTGCGCAAAACCCAATACGATGGGATGTTCAAGGCATCAATCGGATCGTCCATCATCTACCACATAAAAATTTAACAGCGTTCCGTTTTCTGTCCTCGTACCGAATGCAACACAAATGCACGGGATTGAAATCCACAGGACGTTAAAAATTCAAAGTCCCGGAAGAACTTTGGTTTTCGCATTTTATTTCAAAGGTTTTCATCCGTACGTCTTACTATCATAAATCAAAGACTTCTCTAAAAAAAATACGAATCGCACTGATTTCACTTGGCCTAGTATTTATGTTTCTGATTAATATTTCTTCTCTTCTTATCTCCTCCCCTTCCACGCCCTGCTCCCCCTGAAATAAGGCGGAAGGAAGATGAGGAAGAAGAGAAGGATAAGAATCTTCTTCTTCTTCTTATTCTTCAACCACCTTCCTCCCATTCCTCCATTATACACTCATTCTTCAATACCCTGTTTACATTGTCTGAAAGTGTTACTGCAGATGCCAGCTGACAAATGAACATTGAATTGTTTCCCTGTATGTAGCCTGATGTGAACTTGATTAAATTGACAGTCAATCTTGCGCTAAACAGTCTTGTAGCTGTCATTTATAAACGCAAAGTTTAATTTCGACACAGTCGTGCCAAACTACTCTTCGTCCTATTAGGTACAACGCTAGACAATGATAAACCTGACACCACTAACTACTCAACGGAAACACCGCAAATATTCACGACAGTAATATACAATATTTACAACTGTATTGCATTACGCGACCATACGACCTTTACCACTGCTTTACTTCAACCAGTTGTGCATAAACAGAGAGCTCTTTGGAAATACGTTTACGTTATTATAGGTGAACAGAGACTTCTAAAATATCCATTGTCTGAAAACCGGCCACTGCTTACGTCTGTTTCATACTCGGCTACAATCAAGTCCATTTCATTTAACGTAACATTTTTTCTGAGTATATGTACGTACAGTAGCTCATTTACATGTTCCGTGTACCAGGGTTTTTAAATTTGTACACAAATGTATGTCAATAATGTATTAAAAAATAAGCAATATAATTTTAATTGAGGGGATGCGAAAATTAGTTACTATGTACAGATGTCATAAATAATAATAGAATCTTCATCATGGCATAAATGTAATTCATTTATAATCACATGGATAACTAAGCAGTAATTTGATTTTGTTTAATCCGTATATATGGAAAATTCAGTTAATTTATGAACGAACATTCTAAGTATTGCAACAACTTCCGAGATTAATTTATTACGGAAAAAATAATGAGATGAAAGCTTCAATCCAAAACTACATACAAGAAGACATCATACATCATCGAAATACAACATAACGACAGCATAAAATATGCAACTCTCTTTAAATTCTTTATTATTAGTGTGCTAAATCAACAGCTACAGGAGCCAATTGCAGAGTGAACACAAATGAATAACATTAATACAATAACAAAAACACAAATATACATGAATAAATAAAAAGAAACGTATTAATTGGAATGTTGTTCAATCCAATTACTACATTCAATTCCTTTATTAAGGTGTATGCCAACGGCACAAATAGCCTTTTACAGGCAGACACTGCCTCTTAAAGCAGCTGGTAGATACAATTACCATTCGGGTTTAAATTTTCTACAATAACTTTCATTAAAGCCTGTGACACTGGTAAATTTCTTTCAACGCAACTCTGTTCTATATACTTACTTTTGCTTATTTAACGATGCTGTAAATAGATCTATTGTAAAGGTGAATTTAAATTATGTGTAGAGAACCAGAGCACTGGCAAAACATTTGACGTCTGTGCCGCTAGGAATTGGAAACGCAGCAACTGACGTAGAGATCGCATAGCGGAAAGGCAGTTCCCTTGCCACCAGGCACAGTCGCCACTTATCCTCAGTACCGTTGCTCCTAGTCCTATCTTCCCTTAACTTTCTCCACACGTCTCACATATCTCCTTCACTATGCTATTTCATATTCGATAGTTACAAATATTCGAAAACATTCTCAGTATGTCATTCGACAGTACGTAAGTTCTATATTTTTTTTTTGTATTTCCTTGTTCATTCCTTTGTTGTTCGTGTCTGTCTCGATACTTATTTGTAGCAGAGTTTCATTCTAATCCAAGAAACAGCCAAGAGGAGGAAGGCAAGTGGTATCAAAACCTACAATCTTTCAGAGTACTAAAATGCCTTTAATACGTCAGTCGGCAGCTGGTGACGTCTTGTAGTTGACATGGGAGGGGTTCTAGAATGTTAACATTCTTCAACAAACAGTGTTAAGGTTCAGTTGACATGGAGCGACACCTTCTTCATCAAACACATTCGCACTCACTTACATTTGTATGAATAAAACATTCCTCCAGATGTGTACATCCAGTTCAGAAACGTTATACTGCTCGTTAAAACTCTAGGGGACGATACGTGAACATCTAAATTCTTCGTAAGGTTTTAAAATTCCATTGCGACCGAATGAAATGAAGTCTTATCGGGCGATCAGAGCTTTAAAGTAGGGAATTCCATTCAATTTATTTGAGTTGAATTCATTCATAAACATAATTTAATGAGAGACAGATCACCGTTTATTACCTAGATTTACGGTATACCATCTCTTCCATATGTACAGTATTATCTGACATTCTTTAAGTGCTGAGTATTATTATATAAGTACCTTTTCATGCTCCTACCCTGTGGATGTGTAACCTTACCTAAATTTTCTGCTAATTTCTATATACGCGCTTTAGTTTAAAATGTATTACTTTCTGTATGCCAGTTTCTCATTTATAAACGGTCTTAAGTATTGAATTACAACACGTTTAGAAGATAGGTAAAACTACCCCGAAGATGGAAACGTTGGATTGTAACTCTTAGTTTACACTCCTAATTGTCGAAGACTACATTTACTTTGAACTGTTACAGCAGTTGGTCAGTTAGATAACTGAAAACTACTAGGATAGTCAACAAATTGAAACAAATATTAGTCCCTATTTTATGAAATAAAGCTATATTACTTACATTAATCACACGCTATTATGGAAATTAATTATAAGCCATGTTGTGACAGATGGTAATTACGAACCAAACAATTATGAACAAGAGATCAGTTATGCTGGCGGATAATAAGAAAAAAGAAAGTATATCTGATTTACATTACATTAAGCAGCTACGATCAATAACCTGAGCGGAAAAAATGAACAGTTGTTTTTGAAGAAATACATTAAAGATAAATGGAAAGAAAAAGTGACAATTAAGCCAGTCTTATTACCAATCACAGAATATACAACATGACATGATTAAGAATCTCCAGAAATTAAAATAGGATAAAACGTTAAAAAAGAAAAGTGCTGAATTAATTATCTCAACTCAGTTTTTATCTTGAAAATAAAATAACTGTAATACACCGCGTTCTTCACAAGATTCTGAAAGTTTTAAATACATATAAACCTAAATGAGAAGTACATAACATAAGTAAAGAACATAAAATAAAGATAATTATGACCACATTCCATTAACTTCCTTATTCGTGCTTTGTTTTAAGTTTATTAAGTTTCCGAATGCAGTTTCATTGCATCAACGTCACATAAGCACTTCGATACCCCAGCAATCAATCATCAACCAAAATTCATGACCTAATCGGAGTTTCAAACCGCAACCCTAATGACCAGACGAATTTGGGTCACGTGGTTGCGTCGGAACGATAGAACCATTTGACAAGCAAACAACATATTCAGGGACCCCAGTTCTATACCAGCAGTGACCAGCGGATTTGTGGTGTCTGAGGGACGTCTGGGTTTAAGTTATTCTGTTGGAGTGGCATAAATGCTTATTTTGCACGATTTGAGCCTATAAAATAAAAAAGGAAATCTTAGGCTTACGAAGCCGAAGCAAACCAACATTTTTTAAAGTTGATGAAAGACTCTAGGACTCCAAACCGCGTCAGGTGGTTGGACGGTGAATACGCCATATCTTCAGTAGAGATGGCTCTCGAAACGTTGGCACAGGATATAGTGTATTCGCCATTCAGCCACCTGACGCGGTTTGGAGCCCGAGAGTCTTTCATCAACTTCAGTCGCCGCGAAAACTTCATTTTTAAAAGTGTTAATATCAACTACATACAAATTCAGTTCATACTCCAAGGAAGAACACAGCGCTTCAACATTACATAGATCAATCGGTTAATGAAGAAAATAATCACTGCTTATTCTCAGAATAATATAAAGCCTATATGTACAGTCATCTTTGGACAAAATTATGAATAACTGGATATTACAACAGATGGTGCAGGACAACTTCATGAAGCATATTCATAATTAAGGGTCTGAGAGTCCTGAAGCTTGTCGGCTAGCCTGGAAGCCTGATTACAGTATTCACAAGAGTCCAACACTTAAATCTATTTTCAGCCACTTGAATCCACTCCTCACACTAGAAACTTCATTTACTGCAGATACGTTTTAACATGAATCTTCTATTTACGCAAAGGTCTCCAAGTCATATCCATCTGATACAACGTTCTTTTCACTGTTGTTTTTTAACCTGTAAAACGTACAGATGTTCATCATAATTTCAATTGCATTAGAAAAGAATACATAGGTCTTAGATAAGGAAATTTACAATTTATACTCTACATAAATGTTGTTAGAATGATAAATCAAGGAGAATAAGCTTGCATGTAGCACGCGTGAAAGACAAAATGTAGAAGACGACACCACTTGGGATATTTATGCGTAAGTGGAAGAATAATATTAAAATAATCTTAGAGAAATATGGTGAGAGAATGCGGAGTGGATTAAATAAAGGGCTTCAGTGAATACTACAATGAAACTTCTAACCATGGGAGTAAAGAACTGGAAATTTATTGTCTAGCCGAGTGACTATTCTAAGTAAAATTATGCACCTTGGCCTTACTTATTGTGTTTAAGTAGTAGTATAATGTTGAAAGAACCAGCGAAGAACTCTCCGACAAGAACCACGCTTATTCTGACTAAGCAAACAAAGGTAAAGTCGCAGTTGTCTGTGCTTAAAAGAGAATGTGTATTCTTCAAGGCGCCTTCGGATTTGGCTAACACGTACTTCACTCCTTTTTTTTTTTACATTTTATGAAATTTAATCTAAATCGGTAGACTAGTTTTAGAGATAAACATACGGGCTGTCAGTTGCGATCTCCCCATTAGAAATCACGCAAATAAAGTTAAGTTTCGAGAAGTGAAATAGTACAAATTCGTCAAACCATACTGGACTGATATCATGCAATCTTACTGTACACGAATACTCCAACCGCTGCACAACTTCCCTCGAAGCCTAGAATACGTTTCATGGTATAAATAACGCCCCTGGACTTGTCCCATGTAACAGCTGACGGTTTCACACATTCATCTTCGAGCTTATTTCCACCTGACGGGCCTGCTACTGGTGTGCAGTGTATACCGAAAACACAACAGTCGACAGGCAAACACGAAGGTTGCAGCCTCTATTTTACCAAAGATGTTCTGAATAATTTCATGTCTGGATATTTTCTGTTCATGATAGCTGAAAACATCAACTTTAGGAGTGCTGGAGTGAGTCGATACATACCATGAATTCCCAATTCGCATCCCGCTGGCCACAAGAGGCCCGGGAATGTGTTTTGTACGGTGCACACACGTTTTTAAATGTTCGTTACGCTTTGAGGAAAGTTCAGAAAACTTACGTCTGTGTTCTGTTTGTGTGCTTGTCTGTCGCGTCTTTTCGCCAAAGAAATCATTCTGCACTCTTATCAGTAGTCATAGGAACTATTCATTCTGTTGCATAAACTTAGCGGATAAGCCTATATGATGACGTCATTAATCACCTTTCTGACATCAGTCAGTAACTATTTGACATATTCGTTCTGTCATCTTTCCGTCGCAATCTGAATTATTTGGCACCGAGGCCATGAGATAGGGCATAAAGAACGCTTTTGGAACTGTTGTGTACTCTGCAGAGTACATATTTCAAACTTTGTTGTTTCACTCAGTATAATGAAAAAAATTGCCATCGAAATTAAAAACTTAATTGTTAGTAGACAACCAAGAAATTTTTAAAAGAAAATTATGTAATATGTGTACACGTTTTCCTTGAAGTTCCAAAAAAAAATCCCTCGCTTATGTACCCGTTGCTCCGCATGTGGCCCAGGATTTAATCGTTTACAACCCCTGATGAAGACCTATCGGAAGTCGAAAAAGAAACTTAAGCTGAAAATGTAATGTACATTTCTGTATTCCTCTGCCTGTTTATCACTAAAATGAAGAATATTATTTTTTTATCTTTTATATAATTTTAGTTAGCTTTTTTCAGGGTTATGTCAAGAAATATAAAATCATGCATACAAACAAAAACTGTTTATACTTTCAAAATGTAAACAGTTTTTGTTATGCATGATTTTATATATCAACACACTGCACGGTATATAAGGTTATAAGAAAATGTCAAGATACTAGCCAATTGATTCCATAAAGTACATAAGAAAAATTCTGAATAGGAAACTTAAAAATAATTTTCATACAGGCTTACAGCGAGTACTTAAAAAAAAAAAAAGACTGGGAAAACGTATGCTATTTCTTTGGAGTACACTCACTTCCACGCAAAATATTGTTTCACAAATGCGATCCGAGATCATTGTCTTATTCTTATTCTTCTCCTTCCTACACTACTTCTATTCATCCAACTATTTATCATTATCTCTCTTCTTTTCTACTCCCCCCCAGACAGATTTTTTTTTCTTGTTATTATTCATCTCCTCATCTGACACCTTTATCTCTCCTCTCTCTGCCATTATGGACTGTCCCCTCTTCTTCCTTCTCAATCTCTCTCACTTTACCATCCTAATTCTTCTCCTTCCTCTACAAAACTGAACGTAATATTTCTATTTACTCCTTCAAATTCCTATAACTCTTTTTCCTATGACAGCATTAATATGTCATTTCAACGATCGTATCTTCTTGCTCTGTAGGGAACTCGATGTGATATGTACGAGTTGAAGTCACAAATTTTCGCTAACTCGCCTCAGAGATTCTAAGTTATAATGCTATGTTTGCATAGACGATATGATGTAGCTGACCTACATTCCAGTAACACTAATTTCCAACTCATTATTTCAAAAATTTTCACATTCTTACAAACCACAATGCAAAGTTCATACTTGTATAAATTTTGACTTGTATGTCGCTCAAAATCATAAGAGAAGACAAAATATCCCTCCTGGAGGAAAATACCATAAATTTCCTGATTTTATTTTGCTCCAGCTGTTGTCATACTATCATATTATTTTTGTTACCAAATTACTTGAATATTAAAGCACATTTAAGCAATCATTACATTTTATATATATATATGTCCTTTGTTGTGTTTGTGAAATTTAAACGTGAGCAATTTATGGTTTCTCAGCATTGCTTTATTTAATGGTGAGTTCTCATCTCAGCAGGTTATGTGGCTTCGATATCATGTTCGGCCTTTACGAACTACAGTTATTAGATATTCTTCTTTTTTTAAAGCTGTGTCCCAACAAATGTCTGAAGGACTTGAAGGAAAAAGAACAAGAAGTCGATGACGAGAACAGATCCAATGAAGAGAGACCTCCGGACCAAGAATCGAACCAAAGACTAATTGCATAAAAACCAGAAACATCAACCACTACACCTTAACGTGAGCTTTCATAAGTTCTCCTCCTTGGCAAACAACATAACTATCTTAGGACACCCATGACGCATTAACAGGTGTAGGTATTGGGTGGAAGTAAGTTCAACCATTATAGCTACTTAACGAATAACTTTAGTTACGAATTTTTGTCCAGTTACAGTTTTGTAGTAGAACATTGCTTTTGGCACAACATGTAATTTGAGTCTACTTCAAGAAACGGAGGCAGAAAAGATTTCCCTTTTCAATTTTACTTGTATAAAAAGGCGGTGCAGAGAACAGGGAATCAAAATGGCATTAAAAAGGATAAGACTTGAAAGAAATGGAAAGAGAAGATGAAAAAGAGAGAGAAGTTTGGGGAGCATAAGCCTTTCTCCGAAAGCAAAGAGTAGATTCGTAAAAACAACAAATAAGCAAAGTAATACATAAACGTAATATATGGTTAGCAATTTAAAAATATTCGTTACCGCCGAGAGAACCTCAAATGTTACACAGACAAGGACAGACTTTGTAATTCCACATAAGCCCGTGATAAGAATATCGCATTACGATTTCGACTAAATACAGTGTTTTGTTAATTTACCATTTTATGCAGGACAAGAACGCAAATGAATTATCTTCAAGTCTGTACAACTTGTTGAGCGTCACTAACGAGCATCGTTTGTTTATTTACCAAATGTGACACTCTGTAAACCGGAAATGACGCCACGTAAACATCTGAAAAAGAGTTATATTCAGAAATTTATGACGTGGAAGACAGAAATTAATGTATACCTGTTATACCACTCAGTTAATTCTACATTATAGTTGGTACGACCCTTGTTTATTTGGCTTAATGGCGACAACTTTCGCTTAAATCATACTAATGACTACAAATTACGGAATTAATTGATGGTGGACCTCGTCACAGTCTTCTTTACAGAGATAACATCACAGATATTGTTTTGTGCTACAGTTTTACCTTCTTGGAAATTATTAACTGTCCTTCCTATGCATTTTTAACCACCTACAAGACCACACGACGTCACAACCCAGAACACCGCAATCGACTTCACAGCAAAAGCGATAACTATCGATGTCAGAGAGCATCGCATAATTTGCCCACAAGACTTTACAAAACACTACAACATTGGGCACATGGTTGAAAATGGGATACATTCTGTCAAATTAAATTTGAAACAGTGACAAAATGACAGCTGCAGATTTTGGCCAGACGTTTAAAACGACGGGAAGTCACTAAATAGAAGAAAATGTATTTCTCCTAAACTGACACATATCTGAACATTTTTCATCATCGCGGTTTTAGTTAGAAACTCAATGAACACAATAATTCCTTATAGAAGTTTAGCAACGCTTCAGAGGTCCTTGCTGCTTCCATCGTCAGTGCATCATTCAAATGTTCTGCACCCGATCTATCCCAGGATAGTTTCGGAAATTGAGATTACCTTAACTCAACAGACGCAACAGTGCAGGGCCATGTTTTTACTTCATAATGAAAGTAGAGAAGACTTCCGAAAAGTTGTGTTTTTAATCAGACACGGGTAGACGAAAAATGTCCTAAACATGTCAGTTTAATAAGACACCTTCGTCGCGAAAGTTTGGGATAATGTTCTTCTTAGGTCAGCGGGATGGGACTATTTTAAAGTGACTCTCGAGTGCAAAACGTCGAGAGAAAAAATTTAATAGACCTCATAAATAACTGAATATATATTCGGTTAAACTGGTTTTCAAATAAATGGGATGAGAGGTTATAAATTGGAACAATCTGTTTCAGGATAGAGACCAATGAATAAACACACGGTTATTGGTAACTACACAATACATATGTTACCACTTTACTTTAAAGAGTTAGACGATGTGAAACATGTAAATAAACAATATATTGAATTTGCATAGAACTACAAATGAAAATGGGTAAGTAATGATAAGTGGCTCGCTTTAATACATACAGACTTCAACTTTAGATTTGGCAATGTTCCACGGAAAGAGACAGAGATGGGGCAGACGTCAACGAACTCGAAATTTCGAACCGTCTCGACTTAGTCTATGAGTCACTGTGTCCTTTTTCTTCCTGCTGCATGCCGTCTGGCTTTGCTCCTCTGTTCATTTTACCCAAAAGGCATCATTCGTTACATAACCGTCAGTTTTTGTTCGCGTTTAACGGAAAACGAAGAGCTTCATGTATGTTCAATATTTAAGAATGTAAGTTTCTAAACTGGTTATAATAATAATAGGATAAGAAACAAGCACTGCCGAGATGCGGTAAATATCATTATATGTTTTATTTGAAAGGCCCCGGTTTCGACTCACGACCGAACGTCCGATTGTTTTGACTCAGGATCTTCGTAATTTTCCTAAGATCCTCTAGAAAAATTCTGCTATAAGAACTTAAAACAGCTCACGATCTATTTTTCCCACGTCCATCCTGATTCACCTTAGAGAATTGCCCATACCTTGAACAAACATAAGTAACTACAGATTACAAGATCTCTTAAACAACTGACAGCGATTCATCTTGTCAAGATATCATGTTGCAATATTTATAAAAGCAACGGGATCATATCCTGCCTCTGTTAAATTCAATCAACAGACTCATAACCCAAAATCAACATCATCTTCACATTTATGTCTAGGTCTTTACAAGTGGTGCTCTTACGTGAAGTATTCCATCCGAATTGCTTTTGTAAATTTATAATTAAGATGAAATTAGTGGTGTACCGCCAAGTGGCTTTGACAAATTAGGGTGTGAAGCTTGTGGAAGAAAGGTTGCAGAGCACTGCATTAGTGTTTGATGCAAAATTTCATAATCATATAGAACAAAACACATAACAGTTATGTAAATTTTAATCTTCAGGTTTTAAATAGCAGAAAACGTTATTCTGAGATGAATTACAACAAACGTTCACCGAATTTAATATAGTAGGTAGGAAACCGTAACGAATGGTCTGATCTGATTAATAATGTGCAGACAGATATCTAAAATTAATGTAAAATAAAAGAAACGTGTTAATATCTAACACAAAAGAGGCATAATGATAATAATAATAATATATAAATAATAACAAAATCCTTAGCATTTTTGTGGTACTTTTCGTAGATTTAATAATATTACATTTCTGCGCGAAGTGACTCCTAGACGAGAACTTACAACTGGTATGAATGCAAATCTATAGGAATTGAGGTTCTCACAGCGGTGAGTATGAAGATATCCGTCTTCTGGGTTATTGCGCTGTGTAGTCTGGTCGATGTTAACCAACGTTTCAGAGGTCATACTGCCTCCGTCATCAGGGCGATGACTACACAGCGCAATAACCCAGAAGACGGATATCTTCAAATCTAGAGGAAGTTGGGATTTTTTATGCTACGTAACAAGATTATTTCTCAGATTTACTCCGTCTTATATATATACATGTAAGATATATACAATAATTCGATTAACTGTCTACTGTCCTATCAAAGCATCTGTGTTTCATTTTAGTTCTGAAACCTGTTAAGAGACTTCTGATTTCATTTTGCAAACGCAATACACTCCAAATTGTTGACGAGTGTGTTATAACATTGAATACACATCGTTCATTAGTCAGAGCACTTTGTACCGGTTACATAGTAACCCTCAACAATTCAGACCACTATAAACATCATGTGAGGCAATTACATACAGCCGACACAATGTGCTACGTCATAGGCACAATCAGCACCACAATTAGATGGAAGCGGTTCTAACACTAGAACTAAAGCTATGGATTCTACAGTGCACGAGTTATAACGTAACCTGCCCAGTTCAGCGATATGTAGCCGGAGCCATTTACTGCGTCGTTAAATAAACCATAAATGAACAAAATAAATAAATACGAGGCGCGTCCCAAAAGTAAGTTTTCTACTCGTCCCACAGCTAGCAAACCTTATATTGAGCGAAGCGACTGTGCGTACGTGATAGAGCAATGACGTAGCATGGCGCATGCACTAACGGTACTTCCCGCGTTCTCACAGTAGCATCGTTGCAGCTGTTGAAGATGGAGGTTCTTATTCCAGCTCCCGCCGACTGTGAAGTGCGGTCAGTGATAACGCTAGGCCGCACACGGCTCGACGGACAGCAAGTCTCCTGCAGGAGTTCAGCTGGGAGGTGTTTAATCATTCACCCTACAGCCCGGACCTCGCTCCCAGTGATTTCCATCTTTTCCTACACCTCAAGAAATTCCTGTCCGGTCAGCGTCAGCGTTTTGAGAATGACAGAGAGGCGGAGATGGTTGTCACACAGTGGTTCCAATCTCAGGCGGCAGACTTCTACGACACAGGTATTCAAAAGTTGGTCCCACGGTATGACAAATGTCTCAATTCCGGTGGCGAATATGTTGAAAAATAGCTGGACACTTGCTGTATCTGTTGCAATAAATATTTCCATGAAATTGTGTTTTGTTTCTGTAAACGGCCCCAGGGAAACTTACTTTGAGGACGCGCCTCGTATGTTTACTGATCCTTGTTGTCGACAACAGTTAATCTTAAAACACAATAGCATTTGTTCAAACATGTTTCGAGTTCAAGATGGTTGTCTCTGACTTGTTGCATCGTCTGGCCTGGTAAAAGATTACCGACGTTTCAAAGATGTTTGCTGCCTCCATCATAAGGACGGTTTTAATCTTCGGTAAAATTCTAGCACACATCACGGCGCAATAAACCAGAAGACAACCATCTTCGTCCTCGCTGGTTAATTAGATTTAAATAGCATTTTGTAAATCGGAATTTGATATCTAAATCCCCATAATGAGGCCGTATTTAGAAACGGGTTACGACTACAATTCCTTTTAAAGTATCTGAGATAATAAAACAAAAGCGAGGCATAACCATTTCGGAGCAAAAAATTTTTTTTTTCCAAAAATGTCTTTTAGAGAGTGTAAAGTCGTCATTCACTCTCTGCTCATTCTGCGCAGATTAAAATCATTTGCTACAAAGCTATCACGCTGCATAGTCATTAATTACTCCCCTTACAAGATCTTAACTGACTCCAAAGGCAAAACCCTTACTGAGAAGCTAACAGTTAAACTGATAATCAATACATTTTCCACATTTTATATAACCCGAAGGTTAAATACCGTGTACACAAACGCCAGCCTATTCTGTGCCACATGAATCCAGTATACACCCTCATATAACATCTGTGAAATATCCATTTTAATATTATACTCTCTTCCCATTTAGGCCTTCGCAGCTGTCCATTTTCTTTCAGTTTTGATAGGGGAGCAGGATATAAGATGACGGTGTTCCCTCACAACACAAGTTTTCAGTAATGATATGTTCTATTTCAAGACGAGGTAATATTATAAATTATTTTGTAAACATACGACATTTGCGTTTAGCTTCTGAGTAACTTTTGTGCGTTTGCCCAATTGTTCTGTGACAAAGCATTCTTTATTTTCCCATCGTCTACTCAGTTGGCTTTTCTGTTCAGTTCTCTTGCTCGCATTCTAGAAACTGATGTTGACAGTATTAATTGTTTTCATTGGCTTATTTTTCGTGCAGTTCAGAAATACATTTAAAACGTCATCCGTTTTCTGTAACAAAATTACCAACCATCCAAATGCCAACAAAACAACACTCTCGTAAAATAGGCTTTATTTCACTCAAATAAAAAAGCAGTGTCTCCATTACATGTTTTCAAATGTATGAAAGAAGATTACATTTGTTGCTCAAAATCTGTCAGATAGGTTTAATTTATCTGTGACACAGCCTCGGTCCTTTTCAGATATCACGGGATTAAAATTTCTGCACAACGCATTTCTGCACTAAATGTTGACACGTATTTAGTAAAACACCAAAACCACTGACAAAAGAATCGATTACACACGTCAGAAACTGCAGAGGTTGGCATTCCTGTTTCAGTTCGTGGTGTATTTATCTATATGCTGTATCTGCAAAATTACCTTAAGCTACTAAACAGAGGGAAAAAAATTAACCTTTTGTAAATTACAGACAGCACTCCACATTGAATAGCTACATTATTTATTTTCAAAAGCGAATCGTTTATTTATTTATGTACATATTTATTTATTTGTTCATTTATGGCGTATTTAAGGACGCTGTAAGCAGCTCAGGTCACATTTAGCAAAACAAGGCGATTAAGTAATAATGAATGAATTAATTAATTACTACTTAATATTGGTAAACAACTTAGAAGGAACAGATGTCCCGATTCAAGGTATTAGTCTGAATTATTCATGGAGGCACTGATTAAAGTCGCGGGAAACCTCAATGAGGAGAGCCGGTATCTGAACTGAGATTTGAATCCGTACTTCCTGAACACAATTCGGGAGTTCTAACCACTGGACCTGTACATGATAAGAGTCGATGGACACTTGGGCAATACTTCACTGTCCGTATACGGTCACACATGCTTTTGTTAAAACTAATACACTACACTACACTACACTACACTATACTACACTACACTGGATCATTGTCTCCCTTAATATTTTAGTTAAAGTTGTGCCTCTGTCAAAGTTTCAAAACTTTAAGAAGTTAAAATAACAGAAATGAAAAGCCAGCGTGACATTAATTTAATAATTCATCACATAAATTCTGTCAATTAAAATTTATCACATTTTATGAAATGAAAAACATCTTTACCATGATGGCCGATGTTAATTTATATAAGCCTTGCATATCCTTTTCAGCATTATAAAACTTATAGTAGAGTACCATTAATGGAATAATCCCTGATGTTGACCTCAAAAGGTCGAAGCTCATTGGGTCGTAATGAATTATTAGAATAGTGTTAGGTTTTGATAATTATTCCATTTATTTTAATATAAAGTTTGACGGTACCTATTACGACATGCAGATTATATAAGATATTTTAAAGTTGTGCATATGTACAAGGACCACTCACCCCCCTTCTAGAGCCGGGATTGGGAATGAGTAGGGGCTGTTCTTTCTCTCCCCTAAGTGTCAAAACTGGCATGTAACGGGCTGGCTTTTTTTCACGATGAGGAATATTTTCAATACAAGTTGCAACTTTAATTCTGAGCCTAGCTGCGCAGAAGGCAGAACGTAAGTCTGGTGACAGGGCACACCAGTTCTTGGTATCCAACTTGCCTCAGAGAGTACACTGGCAAAAGGCAGTCACTCCTGCTCGCTAGTTACGCATTTCTTTACCTTAACGACAGAATTCAGCGCCTAGCAGTCAAGCACCGCCTCCCCAACGCCACTCAAACGGCCAGCGCTCTTGAACACCAAGACTGCCACCCTGTATTCCGCTATGCCTGGCAGGCAGGCAGGCAGATCTAGTCTCTTGCCTGCAGCAAACGGTTACATGTAAACACGATCTAGCACACAAACAACGGAGAACCGGGCTGGATTCAAATGTGAAAACCACAGGAAATCAATCGACCGGCATTACAGTGAAATGTGGTAGAGACAAAAGTCTCTTTAATTCGTTCGTTCTTCTGTATTTCATTCAGCCTCTTTCCTCGTCTCACTTCTTTAATTGTTTTCTCTAGTTTCTTTCTATATTTTTTCGTGGTTTACGTCTTTCTTTCTTTCTTTCTTTCTATCTCCTTTTTCCATTCTTCTCCTTTCTTTGTTTTAAACCACCTTCATGTTTACATTGCGGTATAATAATCGTCAACAATAACGATATTAAAACTTATTAGTATATGAAATAATTTCAATATAATATGGCGCAAGATTAAAGTTAAGGGATTTTACCACAATGTAGGCCTGGAAAATTTTTTTCACATTCGATACAGAATATTATAACTAGGATTTGAGTTTTTCAGGGCGGTGAGTCCGAAGACGTCGGATTACACGGCTCTACAACCCAGAAGACAGCCATCTTAAATTTTATAACTGTTGTATATAGGCAGTTATTACATCCCTAAATATAGCCTTAATCCACAACAGAATGCCTTCTTATCTTAATATTTCTTTTCTTTCATATTTCATCCCTATTTCTTCTTCTTCGTGTTTTCTTTGCTTCTTTCGTTATTTGTATCATCTTTTCATTAATCCTATCCTTGCTTTGTTACTCATCCCTTTTCTCCTACTTCATTCACTAGACACTTGTGTCGCATAAATACTCCGAGACTTCCAGTCCCGAGAGGGTTCGAACTTGCGGTTCCAGACAACGCCGCCTAAAACTTTTCAATCTCAGCCACTGGTCCACCAAGATCGCTATTTTCTACTCCACTCGTTATATCATTTGTTAGACTTTTCCACCACGGATTTTATTTCTAGCATTCTGAGCCAGTATAATCGATAATTTCAACAGATAAACTGGGAAGGAAAAACACGATGCTAGGCAACACTGCCAAACACAACAAAGTTTCGCAGGATTTCTGTAGAAGCAATGAGACCCAAGTATATTTCTGTATGGAGGTTGTTTGGGTGGCGTTCTTAAAGTATGTGGCATCCGGGCCAATTTTATGATTAAAGTAACAACTTGTGTCAGTCCCAAAGGGTCTTCAAGTCGAAGGTTAAAATAAAAATATAAAAAGAAAATCTGAGGAAAGAACACGGCTCCATTTTGTAGTGGAACTATGGAGCTGAGTCTTATGACGAAACCGCATACAGAACAAGGAACACGAGAGGGGGAGGAATTATCTTCAAGACAGGGGTTACCAACCACCACTGACTCCACACATGTGTTCGACATTTTCCTCCATGTCTACTAAGCAGTGGTACTTTCTGAACACCAGATGCAATGGTTCCGGTTTTCCTTACAAGACGCAACGGCATTACCTTCACAATAGATTTGATGGTTATAATATTTTTGATATTAAGTATCGGTATTTCTTTAACACAACTTGCAATCGATATACAATCATTGCATGGTCCCTCTGGTAGTGAGCAGCTATATTTCCTGATAAAATAGTTATAAATAAATTTATCATTTGGTTTCTGTGGCATTGGGTAGCGGAACTTTCCGCTTCTCGTTTGCCACGACAGACACTGATCTCGGAGAAACCAGATCAGCATCTACACCAACGTGACGACGACGCTGGGAGTTCTTAAGAGGACCTCCGCTGCTGCCACAACGCGTGCTTCAAACCTCTAGGTCTCGAGATCTCACAACTCATCTCCCATCTTCACAAATATCTCGTTATGAACGACTTCCTCATTTTATACCCCATACCTGTTTCAGTCTTTCAAATAGTCGTTTAAAAAATATTTTACACTCTAAAATTATGTGAGTGTTTTCTGTCTCGCCTTTCCGAGCTATATGATCATCGTACCGTAACGCCATTGATTTAAATATCAAACAGAAACCACGAAGTTCCCCGTCATATCCTGTAGACTCAAATACACTCTCCGTAACAAATGTTATACTAACTTCTTCACTAAACGGGCTAGTAATTCCTATAAAGACTACCACTAGTATTCAACATAAGGGCTTCAATGCATTTACTTTTCTCAAATGGTGTCAAAACTGGTCAATTTTAATCCTGCCTACAAATGCTATATTATAATCGGCAGTTTTTATTTTATTTCCTACGTCACCTGTCAATATTATCGACATTTCTATTGTCCACCTGTCTGTACCACTAAAGTAATTGGGAACGATACAGTTACACCTATACATTTAAGAACTCTGAACAATTGGGATTGTGAGTTCAAGTCTCGTTCGAAACATGAATCTGTCAAAATATTTATGTACTGTCATGCGTACGTATAATCATTACTGTGTCATTTGGATCCAACAAGTCAAACAGGTTATAACTACTCCGAGAGCGAGATGTGTTTCATTCAATGACCATATATAATTACCAAATTATTTCACATCCGAATAGTCAGTGCTTATAAACGACAAATATCGTGCGTACCATGGAAAGGTTAATCAGACGTGACGTGATGATCACATAGAGTCTAAACAAGTTTGTAACTTATAAAATAGCTATGTATCCGGCTGAGGTAAATACATGAGAGGGCATATATTATGTATGAAAGACACAAGAAATGCATAGAGTTCAGACGGAAACACTAGGAGCAGATTTGAATATAAAATCAAAACGGATTCTCGATAAAAATGGTGTGCTAATCCATGTCCATACCGAGCTAAATTGAGCACCAGCTAGAAATACTGGTTCTTAAACCATGAAGTCTACTTTACCATAGTTACACCCCTGGAATAAGATACAGCCAGGCGTTTATTTACACAGTTTCCTCTACATCAGTTGGTCTGTACGGAACAGAGAATACGGACCGCAACAAAGTTCACGATGTCTGCATACACTCAACTGTACATTACTGCTCCAAGTATGACTGCGAAGCCTTGGTGCTATGGTTACCATGACTACGACAGCGAAGCTTTGTTGTTACAATGGCAGTCGCGGGACTACTGTTCATACATACGTCTAGAACACACGCAGACAGAACATGTGCACAATGGAACACATATTAAGCGGAAAACATATTTATCGAAGGTTTTTGCTAGAGAAAATACAGCTAACAGCAATGTAAAATTATACTTGATAAATTCGAAGTATTTAAAGCGAAAATGTAAAATAAAAGAAATATTTTAATGAGAAATAGCTTGCTTGAATATATGAGTAATTTTTCTTTTATGTTCATATAATTTTGTTTTACATTTTTCTTCATTATACGTGAAGAAACACCCCCATCACAGAGGAAAGCGGCCCGTTTGCTAATAAAATATCCTGCGCGCAGAATATTTTAACGGACCGCTGAAAAAATAAAGAACAATGGAAATGTGTATTTGTCAGTAAAGATGACGTATGTAAAACAAACACCTATTTTGGTGCATAAATACTGTATTTACATAGGAGCAAACAGATTTTCAAATTATGTAGAATCAGGTGTTGTAAAGAAATAATTGACAACCTAAAGCATATAGCTGACTAATTACATGCTTTTGTCACCCGCGTTTTTTCATGTCCACGGTTTTAATTCAGTTTCATGAAGAGAATCAGTATCCTATCCACGGCAAAAATTTAAAGCGTCGAAACTTTTCCTGGTTTATCAAAGGATGTGATAAAGATGTTGAGCTTACAATTAAAGAATTCCGAAGCCACTTTAACATCAAAGCGGATGTTGTTATACGTTTCAGACTACAGGTATTTTTAGTTATTTTCCGTGATTCGCACGACATATAGTGTAACATTCAATTAATTAAGCAACTGATGACAGAAAAAACACAAAGAAGGGGGAGATTAAACATGTGGGGAGAAGACGAACGGACAGGCACGACCTCCCCATTACGCCTTCCCTTCCTGTTTTGGGTAAAAAGTAACTGACTCCATGCAGAAAAGGCTTTCTTGAGGATCTAAGTATTTCAGTTTGTCCCAACCTTTAGTATATTCCGTGTTCACAAGAGTCTCCAACTGGATCCAGCCTAAGTCAAGTAAATTCAGACCATATTCTCGTATCCGATTTACAATCTTCTTTATATATAACCTTCCCATTTGTTTAGGTATTACAACCGATTTTTCTCCTGGTTTTCCGACTGAAATTCTGTATGCATTTCTCATTTATGCTCCAAATGCTACATGCCTCGCCCATCGTATGTTAATCGCTCTAAAGAAATTTTATGAAGAGAACAACTTATAAAACTACTCATGTAATTTTCTACAATCTCCCGGCACTTCCCTCTTCTTCAGTACAAACGTCCTCATGAAGCTCTACTGAAACTTAACGCGATATATAAATTTCACTGTCTTACAAAATATAAAAAAGTTGTAATTTTTCACACTGCAATATTCACTTTTTACATTGTAAGACAAACCAGTGTGAGCATAATAAACACACATAAATAAATACGTGAATACTGAAGTCAGTACAACAATTAATTTAACGGACAGCTACTTTGGTCTTGAGTGGGGGTTAATCACTCGTCCAAGGAGTCCTGCCAAATGTAAAAACTGATTCATATTTTCAGAAGTAATTCCGAATTGGAACAGGAAACACGGCCAATTCCATACGCGTTGATGATTTACTACTTTATCTGAATGCCAATGAATAGCTTTCTCGCAAACGAAGTTTGAAGCCCCTGTAGGCATTATATTAGTCACAATTTGTTATTCACACGACCTTTTCTCTACACTTACTGCAACAGCGGGAGATCAGAACGCTATTTTAGTTTAAACTGTCATCCCGAGCAAGCAGGGAGGCATATCAGTAGTCTATGGAGCTGTGATCATTGTTAGCATGCCGGCTGCGTGTGTCACCACACTCGAAACTCAATTCTGTTCTTCGGATCGATCTATCGATATAACATCTCGTTTGACGTCACCAAGTCTAGGTCGTTTTAGACTTTCGATACGGAGACTTGTTGTGTGTGTGTCTGCATTATAGTCGTGACCTATTTCCGCCGGGATCGTGATAAGGTTTCTTATCTTACGCAATTTTTGTAATACGTGCTGAAAATTAACGAGGAATGGAGGAGGTTGTTCCTATCCGTCGTTTTGATGTATTTCCGAAAATACTTAACAAATTTCGAATAAATTTGATTATTTGGAGTCTACTCCAACATTGGTTACGCCAATGCTATATTGGTGTGTACCGCTCAATTATAGTCCCTAATTAAAAAAAGGACTCTTAAAGCTGTGAAAAAAATTAACACTCAACATTTTTAAAATTTTAATCGTCCTAACTAATTTTAAATGTTTCAACGTACATATTTATTTTTATTTCTTGACACCGGGGGAAGAAAATAAGACCCTCAGTGCAATGACACGAAAGCAGGGAATTCATTCTGATGATGGCCACATTCGACCGGAACATGTTGTCCTATCGAATCGACAGTGAAGCCAGTTTGTAAGCAAAAGCATCGAACAAAAAAAAAAATCAACATAACACGCCGGATTCTGCACTACAGACTTGATTCGTAAAATGCCAATACAACTGTACAGCACCAATATATAGGTATAAACTGCCATTTATCCAGACTAACCTTGCTGCCGCGTTAAAACAAATCTTCTAACAAGGTTATACGCGTATAAGTATCCGAGGAAACGTATGCATCTGTTTAGACGACGTTCTACTATCTTATTATCTGCATAAATGTGATTCTTATCACAAAAATCCAATATACACCCCAACGCCCTACTCAAGACCCATTTTAATAATATCTTCCCATAATATCGTTTAACGGCAAATAAGAATGGAGAGCAGCATACGTTCTCATTACGCACTGCCTTTACTGTACCAATGCATTCATCGCAATCCAAGATTCAGTTCTCATTTTCCCCTGCACTTGAAAAGAAGAGCCCTTAAAACATAGAACCGTATCCTGTAGGAATGTCTGTGCTCCTGAGTCGCTATTATCCTGCTGGGAAAAAAAACTGGGGGTTGAGGTACAGAATTCCATTACACTCCCTACTTGTTACGGCATTTCATGTTAAAATTTGCAAGCTCACCCCCTCTCTTTCTCTGTTAACACCACTTTCTCAGCAATTCCGTTCCACTTTCTACTCCCAGCCAATTCCTTATTGTAGGATCTTTTTGCATCAAGGTTTTCATGGCTGCTACTGCCGCACTAAAGGCTGGTCTTCAGAACAGGCTACATGTTAGCCTTGCTAAATTTGTCAATGTTTTTCGAGTACTTCGTCACATACTGTTTCAGTACATCTACACAGTAGCAAGAAACTAAAGAAGATCGCATATATTTTTATAACAAAATTTAATTCAGTCGGCAAAACAGAAACATATGGAATATATCGATATTCACAAAGTCTCAAAAATACAGTTTAAACTTTTTCGAATCGTAATATACATTTAACTATATACGAGGAAATGTTCAATTTATTTATGACTTATTTAACTATACTGCCAGCAGCTTAGGCAAAATAGCGTCCAATGATAAGACGTTTATTGAATGAATTAGAAAAGATGTGGAAGGAAACGATCATGGCTTAAACTAATATAAGACCGTGGGACTTAGTCTTGAAAGTCTGGGAAAAACACGAAATAAACAACCCAGGACAGCCGCTATCCGGGCCGGTATTTAAACACAGGAACTCCTGAATAAGAATCAGGAGTGTTAACCACTTGGCTTAAAGGTTTGTTAATATACTGTGAGTTTTATAAATTTGTGTGGCGTGACAAGCAATATTATATTTGCCTACAGAAGGTTGCCTCAAAAACCGGACATTCTGACCATAGTTTTTCATGATTTTCCTCAGTCCCTAGACACAAATAACAGGCAGGTCATTAAGTAGGACACGGCTGCTTCCTCCCGCATCCTTTCACATCCATTGAATTCAATTTATTCCATTCAATGAACATGAATTTCAAAACAAATATGTTGTATAAAACAGTAAAGAACGCCTGTATAGAACGTGTACTATGTGTCCTATATCTTCACTTTTGACGCAGTGTTTTGATACATTTCTTCCGTTCCTTTGACATTTACTCCATCATGTTCTCACAAGACGACAGGCATCGCGACGCCCGGCCTCGGGTTGCTAGCGTCACATGGTATGACAGATTACGTTTGGTTACGTTAGGATACGCTGTTTTGGGTTCGGTCAGGACACTTCAGTGCAGTTGAGTACAGTTCGCTGCAGTTCATTCACTTTTCCGGAGTCTAACCTTCCTATGTTCTTAAGGAATAAGCATGTCTAGTTTGGTACACATCGGTTTATCCACTCTCGAGCTATAAGCGAACATACAAACATACACAACCACAATCTAAATCTTATATAAAAGATATTCATTTTAAATTTAAATTAATACGTATAGAAATAAGTGCCCACTGGTATCAGAAAAAATAATCCTGCGTTAAAGACGGATAGAAACACATATAAATGCAATAATCATAGTACAATTAATCTTAATTCAAATTCAATCAAAATCTCGTTATATTTTTAGAGACAGGCAATGAAAGCGTTAAAATATTCCTAACTTTTACCTAACCCCTTCTTCAATAGTGAATTCCAGCATCATAATAAATACCGAGTTTAGTAAACCGAGTTATGGCTACATAAGCACTACATCTGGTTTGTAGGAAATTACTATTTGTATTAAAAAGGACGGAAAAACAAAGAAAGAAAAAAGGAACAAACGAAATAAAAGGGAACAGAGGACACAAAAGAGAAAGCAAGGGAGTTAGATACAAAGGACATTCTAATACCTTTTCACGAGCTTGTCTCATTACTTCAGCTTCTTCCTTAATGAGGGGCAACAGTTTTAACGGCTTCTACCGAACAGTTTAGTGATCTGGGGAGGGGAGGTGAGGAGAGGGGGAGCTAGAATTTCACTATATTAGAGGATTAGCTTAACTGCAGCTACGTCAAAACTTTCTCGCTCTGACGCCTTAAAGTTATCTGCTCACATGCACGAAGGAGTGATCATCATCTCAAGACTAACGGCATGGAAAGGCTTTGCATTCAAAGTTCCATTCAGGGCAAGAATAGACGCAATTCCATCACATCAAACGGATAGACACCCAAAGGAGGCTGCATGCCGACCCACACGTGCCAGAGTGAAGAAGGTAGGTCCTGAGGCAGCATGATCTCGGATCAAAGTCAGAACAGTTATATATTTCCTCACACAAAGAATATTAATTCTTAGGTTGTTCAAGAATCCTATTTGTACTGAAGTTTCTGCATAGAATGATACACATAGACGACCGTGGATGGTAGATGGACATATGGGGGAGGTGGTCGTGATCTATTTAAAAGTCAAATTACAAGACTTGCTTTAGAGGTAAATGGACAAGACTAAGGAGAATACCTGTTTCGAAAAATTCGGTAGCTTCATAAAGATGTGCGTCGGTTACGTTCTTAATGAAAGTCAAGAACTTTAACGCTATAAAAATGCCTGCGTAAAAAAGAGCACAGCAAAAAGTTCAAGTTAAGTTTAATCTTGCACCTGTCTTCTTCTTTTCTTCTTCTTCTTCTTCTTCTTCTTCTTCTTCTTCTTCTTCTTCTTCTTCTTCTTCTCCGTGTTCTAGGCAGTAATGATTATTCCGGTCGACAATTACCAGACTACACAGGGCTACAGCCCAGAAGGCATCGACCTTTGTACTCACATGCGCGAGAACCTCATATCCTACAATTATTCTCTTTTTCCAAATCATAGAATGTCTTCTTTACCAGCATGTCTTTATAAGAAGATTTCTGCCTTCCGGGTTGTTGCGCTGAATCGCCCTGATGACGGAGGCAGTGTGATCTCTGAAACGTTGGTTAACATCGACCAGACTACACATCGCAACAAACCAGAAGTCGGAAATCTTCATACTCTGATGACGGAGGTAGTATGACCTCTGAAACGTTGGTTAACATCGACCAGACTACACAGCGCAACAATCCAGAAGACAGAAATCTTCATACTCATCGCCCTGATGATGGAGGCAGTATGACCTCTGAAGCGTTGGTTAACATCGACCAGACTACACAGCGCAACAACCCAGAAGACAGAAATCTTCATACTCACCGCCCTGATGACGGAGGCAGTATGACCTCTGAAACGTTAGTTAACATCGACTAGACTACACAGCGCAACAACCCAGAAGACAGAAATCTTCATACTAAGAATCGCCCTGATGACGGAGGCAGTATGACCTCTGAAACGTTGGTAAACATCGACCAGACTACACAGCGCAACAACCCGGAAGACAGAAATCTTCATACTCACCGCTGTGAAAACCTCAAATCTTACATGTCTTTATAAATATTCTTTACATTATGAATTCAATCCTTACTCAAGAGCTACATATTTATTTATGTAGTCGATTACTTTGTTATTGTTATTTTAGACATTTTCCTAGCAAAAATGTTATTTTTTTAATTAGTTCTCCTGTATCCTACGAAGTCGCACTTAGTGCAGTGCAGCTTTATCATCATAAATGTTCTTCGCACAAAATACACACAATAAATTCTAAATGGTAGCTCGTGTATGTCAGTCCGTATATTTAATCTCCTATACTACGGCACAAAGTACATAATTTGGTATGAGATATTCGAGCAACAGTTGTTTGGTGTGGACTTAACATGATTCACATTGGTTTAATAAAGCCACAGATAAAACTCAGTACCATTCTGGCTAGCAGATGTAGCGTCGTTAAACAACTAACACACCAATAACCTTAAACATGTATTGTTTCAGTATAAATGTAATGTGTTGAAACAATGAGTCTCTGTGTCAGCAAGTCTTCATTCAAGCAAAGATGAAAACGCGTGTAGAAATTATAAATTTAAAATTACACTTCAACTGCAAGAGCGAACTTCTGCAGTATAAAACAGAACCTAATTCTGTTCGTTACGCCGCTCTGAAGCCCTCTCCGGCCCTGCATGCAGCCACCCGCCCGACTCTTGGCAAAACCTCGAGCCAACCCTTTCATCACTCCGCCGTGCTTAAGGAGCTGATGCGGGGAGTGGAAAGGGGTGAAGTACCCCGCTAGACATCGCTTTGTAGACGCCCTAGTTTCCTGCAGTCTACTCCGGCTACCTAGTTTAGACAGTTTTCTTTTGACAGGTAACTTCATGAACACACTGCCAAATTCCGGTCACATTTAAACAAGTAGAACTGGATGGGTCCCTTCAGATTCAGATTAATTACCACATTGTTTGCGAGTATACTTAAGTAATTGGTTTATGGCAGCAGTTACCACAAGAGGACGAGACCAGCACAGTTGTTACGTATAAGTCACAAGGCCATACGTTTGTAATGCAGGTCATTGCTTCACCGGATTCTTTCCAACTAACTTTATGGCACAGGAAATTCTAGACTTGTGCCCCATGTCTGTTTACAACATAACCTACATTAAACAGAAACACCACTCCATCTAAAAACAAAAATCCGTGTCTCCGTAAGCATATAAATTGACAATGACAGTAAAATTACCTCTAACAAATTAAAAACGTGTAGCGTGTTAAGATCAGCCACGGTGGTCTAGCGGTTAGAACGCTGGCCTTGTAATCCTGGGGTCTCGGGTTCGATTCCCGGCGGTGCCCGAATTTATAACTTGTGTTGGGCAAGGCCGTGGTCTAGGCAACGCGAAGTTTTCCTCCGGGGGCTTCCCCGGTTTCTCCGTGGCATCTCAACAATTACTCCATTCACACACAGAAGAAGGCAATGGCAAACCACTTCTGGATCATCTGCCAAGAACGTATATGAACAGGTCCCAGTCCGAGAAAAGGATGGAAGGATCCTGTTCATATGGACCTGTCGTCAGACAGAACACTAAATAATAATAAGATGAGGTGGTCTAGCATTTAGAACGCTGGCCTTGTAATCCTGGGGTCTCGGGTTCGATTCCCGGCGGTGCCCGAATTTATAACTTGTGCTGGGCAAGGCCGTGGTCTAGGCATCACGGAGTTTTCCTCCGGGGGCTTCCCCGGTTTCTCCGTGGCATCCCAACAATTACTCCATTCACACTCACACAGAAGAAGGCAATGGCAAACCACTTCTGGATCATCTGCCAAGAACGTATATGAACAGGTCCCAGTCCGAGAAAAGGATGGAAGGATCCTGTTCATATGGACCTGTCGTCAGACAGAACACTACAAAATAAAAGCGTGTTAAGACAAAAATAAAAGCAGAGATTTGCAACTTTAAAGAGTTTCGCTTAATATTTGTTATTTTGTTATAATTTCGTTCCCTATGCGGCCTTCTTTTATGATCAGTGGCAACAAACAAATAAAAATTGTTACAATGTTTTACTCATCGGATACATAAAAACTAAATAATGATTTGTGCGATTTATTTCAGAACGGCGTTGATGCTACTAAAACAACATACAAGCTTAGTCTCTTTGGGTTAATATAATAATATATTATATTATTATAATAATAATATTATAATATATTATATTTGGGTGAGAACTATATACAGAGATCTGTGGCCGCCTAACACCAGGAAGTCTCTTTGGGTTAAGAAACTGTGTAATATCAACCCAAAAATTAATGAACTACCTATAAAACACAACAAGTCAACCTAATATCAGTCTGACCAACTAAATAACTATGTAATTACCCAAGTAACAAACAAAGTAATTTATTAAACAATTGCTTAACAAACTATCTAATCAACATACGCACTAACTAACTATACGGGACATTCTGTATTGCTGTCTCTCTGAACTCAGTCCGTCGTTCAGTATATTAAGAACAAAGCCACTACGTTGCTGGTTCTGTCCAGGTCTTCAGGTGAAACTGCTCGTTGTGTTGAGTCCGGTAGAAAGGACTGGTCCCAATCCCTGGACCAGGGAGTTTCACCTGAAGACGGGAGCAGAACCAGCTTCTGAAACAAAATGATTTCGTTTTAGAATACTGAATGGCAGATTAAGTTCAAAGAAAACAGAATAAAAGGCCCTGTCGTTAGAAACCTCAACCGAAAAAAGAACTTGATTATAAAACACTTAATACGAATTGTGTCCACTGGACATGACCCTGAGATATCCACCCAGTCCAAATCCTGTAAACCAACCTCCTTAAAACATACTTTAATATTACTCTGTAGTATAAATTTAATTCCTCAGAACAGCTGCCTTTCAAAAGGTTCCCTACACGTTTTCTGAAAACATGTCTATCTTCCTGGGTACAGACATATTCACTCATAAAACTAAGTTATTTAAATATGTGTTGCTCAATAATTCATATCAATGTGGCACTAGCGCTATTTGAAACAGGAAATCAAGTGAAAGGAACAGGGAGACACATATCGAAACTAAGGGAAGGGTGTGTAAAACAGTTACCATCTCTGGCATAAAAATAAAGTCAAAATTAAAGTTTAAAAACGTAGTTTAAGGTAGAAATCTTCCGCATCTCCTATTCTGGCAACAGTTGTGACTCATAAATATGCGTTGTTGAATTATACGAAACGAGAGCGCAGATTGGAAATCTTGTTCCTGTGCAGGTAAATCCATCTGGAACACCTGCAGATAATCCCTCGATACGTATACAAACTTATTTGAACAAAACATACAGGTACAGCGTATCCACTTAAGTTGTAACAAGTTGCAAGTTTACAGTTTTTAAAGTAGTAATGAGCGACCATTTACAGAGGATGTCAAACAGGACGCATGGTTCTTGAATACCATTTCTTTCTTAGTCGTTATCACTTTCTATCCGCACGTGTCGAGATCTTTTAACGCTTAATGTATTAAACATTTAATAGGACTCCTTGGATGAGTGATCGGCCCGCAGCAAGGTCTCTGCCTTTACACGGGATAGCACAACATAGAAAGACGCGGACAAACAAACATCCATGCCTTAAATGGGATTCCAACCCACGGTCCCACTGTCCAAGCGCACAAGGCCTGCGTCTCAGAACCGTGCGACCACCCTGATAATGAAGATAGCAAATACCTCTGAAACGTAAACTTCTACCAGACCACAAGGCGCAACAACCTAGAAGATAGCCATCTTCAGACTCACAGTAGTGGAAACCTCAAATCATACTTTGTATGAGCTTTTAAAATTGTATTTTAATTTGTGGTCAACCCGCAAATAGTGGTACAAGCTTTGAATACACTTATTACCAGTCAGAGGATTATTTTATATATCTGTCTTGATATTATGTACCGACCAAGTTACCAGTGCGCCAGACATTACTGCCTTCTGTTGTTGAGAAATAACAACAACTACCTAAACAACTCCATGGAATATAGTTCCTTTTGAAAGCTGTTTGTTATTTCTTCAGTCAAGAAATCCCCTGCGTTTTACAGAATCCAAATATTTAATACCGTACTCACTAGTCCCAATATTTAGTCACATAAATCCAGTCCACAACTTCACATCTTATTTCCTTAACAGACAAACAGGATAACGAACAAGATCTTCCTGGCGTGCGTTCATTTTATTCACCGTGTACAAAATCACATACAACTCAAGATAAAGTGTGCCTCTTTCGTTCAGTATATACATGTGATAAGGGGACAGAGCATTGAGGGTTTTGGAACAGACACAGTGGGCCTGGCTCTTATACGTAATCGAGTGGGACAGCAAAGAGACAGCCTGCCGGAGAAAGCCGATTCATACCCATCTGGGTGACTATCTAAACTAAGGATTTGAGTAGTATTTGCCAGACGCTACACCCATATGTCGGGATAACATGCCTACTTTAAAACAAGCCACAAAACTTTCTAACATCCTCTAGCATTTAATTACACATTACCAACCTACGATTCATTTAACGACGGTCTGAACTTGTGAGTTTTAATTGTTGAATGAAATTTAATAAGGTTTTGGAAGGGGATAAGTACAAATTATTTCATAAAACTATCGCAATATTTGGCTGCAGGGGCTTAAATGAACCTCGAAAAATCTCTGGCAGGATATAAGATAAACCAGCCGTGAATTAAACCCGGTACTTCAAGATATAAATCTAAGGCATTAACGGTACATTAATCTTGTCAGTATTATCCTCTTGTCTCAATACTAAGTAAGCTCTACAGTTGACGTTGTTTTGTTAAACATCCAATAAATTAAGTAAGTGCTCGAAACGTACCAATTTCTCTTCTTCTTATAGGGCAGGGAAAAAAATCGGTTCAGATTTTAAAATGTTAGCTTTCGCACATCTCACCGTGTTTCAAAATACTGCGTGATGAACTATGGAAACAATTTCTCTTCTTTTTTTTTTTGCGCACTTAATTTTGGTTTGTGTGAAGCGTAGTTCTGTGGATAGCGTTAGACTATTCGTCTCTCTCTCTCTCTCTGACACACACACACACACACACACACACGTTCGTATACTCAAAAGCATGTGCATAAAGCGAGAGGTTACAACCCGCAATGCGCATACAAAGACATATTTCAACACAAGAACTTAAAAAGAAAAAGAAAATAGGTTGGAGTCTCCGAAACGTGTTTTTATTTTACTGTGTGTCGAAACGTTTTTGCACACAACATCTGGTTTTGTATAATTTAACTGCCAAAAGCCTGAACACGCAGCGCTTATAACAAAGTGTGGAGTCAAGACTTAATTTCAGCCAGTTCAGTCTACCTCAATGCTCACAAATTGTTACCTTAAAATTAATTTTAATAATATCATATATTCACCTGCTCGGTCAGCCAAGTAACTATTTTCCAACGTGTTCAACCATTATGCGTACCTACCTTTTTTCTACGTCCCTAATAAATCCTAATAAAACCTAAATGGTGAGCACTGATAACAGATTTCTGTGGCTGTTAGATACCACTATCATTTTACAAACGTAAACTTGTTCACTTTTAGTACAACTCATAATTTTTCATATACAGTATCAAACATAATAAGATAAACTACAAAGTGGAAACAAGCCCAAGTGTTGGACATTGGAAGTATCGCAATTAAATCCCGTAACATTATTCATATAAAAATTCACGCCCAGTGTACAATTTCTTTACGCAGTAGACCAGTTTGACGATCGCCTTATTGGCTTTCCCGTTTTCTCGTTCCCCCGTAATCCCGGGCATTTCATTTCCTTCGTCTTTCCCTCCTCCCGGCTATTCCCTTAAATAGATTGAACTCTAGGCTACTAAAAATGAGGTTTAATCCCCTAGACTATAGTAACGAATTCCGCTTTAGAAAACTATTTTGCACATCCTACGAACAGAAACATGCAGAGAGCGCAGGTAGCATCCGCCTCAGATACCAAGCAGAAGCAGCCTCAAGTCACTAAGTAGGAGTCGCCTCAAGTCACTAAGTAGGAGCCGTCTTAAGTCACTAAGCAGAAATCGCCTCAAGCCACAAAGTAGGAGCCGTCTTAAGTCACTAAGCAGAAATCGCCTCAAGCCACTAAGTAGGAGCCGCCTTAAGTCACTAAGTAAGAGTCGCCTCAAGTCACTAAGTAGGATCCGCATTAAGTCACTAAGCAGAAGTCGTCTCAAGTCACTAAGTAGGATCCGCCTTAAGCCACTAAGTAGGATCCGCCTTAAATCACTAAGCAGGAGTCGCCTCAAGCCACTAAGTAGGAGCCGCCCTAAGTCACTAAGTAGGAGCCGCCTTAAATCACTAAGCAGAAATCGCCTCAAGCCACTAAGTAGAAGTCGCCTTAAGTCACTAAGTAGGAGTCGCCTCAAGTCACTAAGTAGTAGCCGCCTTAAGTCACTAAGCAGAAGCCGTCTCAAGTCACTAAGTAGGAGCCGCCCTAAGTCACTAAGTAGGAGCCACCTTAAATCACTAAGCAGAAGTAGCCTCAAGCTACTAAGTAGGAGCCGTCTTAAGTCACTAAGCAGAAGTCGCCTCAAGTCACTAAGTAGGAGTCGCCTCACGTCACTGAGTAGTAGCCGCCCTAAGTCACTAAGTAGGATCTGCCTTAAGTCACTAAGCAGAAGTCGTCTCAAGTCACCAAGTATTACTAGCCTCAAGTCATTCTGAAGGAGACACATCTAAAGGGGTATCTCGGTAACTGAGCTACCCAAATCATTCTTAATCATCTCGGCCATTCCAAGTTATTTCAGCCATTATGAGTTACTTCAATTATTCTGAGACACTGAAGCCAAAAGTATACCAATGGCCAAGCAAACGAAGCTGATGTCAGACCTTACGTCTCACCACTCACTGTTCCAGAACATCCCTCACCGCTCCTCATACGAGTACTAGAGTTCGGGCGTTATAAAAGCGAAGTAGAAGCAAAGACAATATTGTTTTTGGCGGAGAAATAAACTCAGTAAAGAAACGTTCCGAACCACTCAAATAAGCGGCAATGCGGCCAAAATAAGCGAAAATGTTTAGGCACTCTGCGGAATAGTATCATGGCCTCGAGTGACGCTCATTTCATTTTTGTCAAAGATTTCCTATTTTTTCAAAATTCAAAGTGCTCTTCCTTACACGCCTTAGCTTCTTGCTATATTCAACGACATTCCTTCAACTGAAAAGTTATGTATCGTCGAATATGATGGTAAATTTGGAATTTGCAATAAGAAAATACACGGCATCGGAAAAGAATTAAAGAAGAACGAATGTTGGTTTAACAGTCTGTCTTCCTTCATACTTCAGTTCTCCCTTTTCTTCAACCCCCTTAGTCAAACTCAACCCCTCTCATCCCCTATTCTGTCTCATCGATCTCAAACAGGGCTACCAACTGTATAGTGATACACTACTGTCATCACAATAACAAGCCAAGTTATAGGATTACAGTTCAGCGTTTACTTTAACAGATATTAATTATAAACAGATAACTGGTATCAACATTTACTATGGCGTTGAGTGTACTGATCTTAGTAGAAGGCCCCTATAAGCAGCGTATCCTTGTAGTTTATAAGTACGAGAATATAAGGTTTTGTGGGCAGAATGTTGCGTCTGAGTGGTTAGCATTCTTGCATTGTGTACGGAACGTTCCAGTTTCGAACATAGATCAACAGACAGGATACCCTGACAAGACTTTCGTGGTTTTCTCAATTCGTACATGCAAATGACGGAGTAAACAATTTTAAATCGGCTACGACAGTTTGCTTGCACATCCATTTCAATTCATTATCCATACCACCATTCGACGCTGCATAGCCTGAGTTCCTGACAGCGTCGCTAAATAAACGAAAAATAAATGAAGTTCGGACTCCGAAAGTAACAAACGTAATAGAAGAAAATTTTAATAGAAATAAAATTTTCTTAAAAACAGCCAAATGACTTTTACGTAAATTTACTGACTGTGTACTCAAGCTTACTAAAACCAGTGATAAATACACGCACCACTTGTATTTTTCCCCACAGAGTGATTTACGGGATACTTTCCACTCTAAGAATAAATAAGTGTTATTTAGACGAGATATGAATTTCTGATAACCAGGAGCATAAATATGGCTGACTTTTGGGATATAGCATCGTGTATTCCGACAGATACGTTTCAAAGAAGTTTACTGCGTCTATCATCAGGATTCATTACTCATCCTTATTATTTACGAAGCAAGTTCCACTGATATGCCAGGCAATAACTACCAGAATACACGACTCAATATTCTATAAGACAACAAAGTTCAGCGGTTATTAATTTAAACATCATTAACCAAGTAATCTTTTGTAATGGAGAAGTTAGATATTAATGTATTATTTAGATGAGCTCTTGGTTTCAAAGATTAAAACGTGAATTATAATTTGGGAAAATTATAATAACGATGAAAAAAATTACTCTTCGAAAACCTACTAGCGGTGGAATTTCTAAATCGTAATATTATACTTCTAAGGCATTACTCGTACATTTCTGATACAGTGCCACTTTATTAATTTCCTGCGTTGTAAAAAATAAGCCCGACAGATTTCTACTCTAATTCTAATTCATTTAGTCTAATCACAATATCGTTGCAGACAAACTGGATAGCTCCGTCAGGATAATGGCCGACTACATGTAGGAAGGTAGGGATTAAATTCCCGACAGGGGCAGAAGATTTACTTCGCCGTCTCATCTATAGCCTCTAGGGTCCACTCACATTCTTAAATAGTGGATACAGGGTTCTTTTCCCGGGCAGTAAAGCTATCTCAGCCTGAAGCTGACCACGTACTGGCAAGGGCACAAATGCCTTCTTAGGGTCGTTGAGCTTAATTACTTGCCACCAATTTTTAACCACATTTTGAGTGCTTTTCAGTATACTTCATATTTCGTTTAGTATTGTACACATATTTTAATATTTTCCGTCAAATCACAATTTTTAATAAGATAATAAAAATATAAAATATTTAAAATATCATTTCACGTTCCGCATCGAATGATCGATTTTTTTAATAAGATGATCGATCATTCGATGCGGAACGTGAAATGATATTTTAAATATTTTATATTTTATTATCTTATTAAAAATTGTGATTTGACGGAAAATATTAAAATATTAACCTAATTCACAATATGACGCAAATATACTACCTTATTGTACACATGTTAAACAAATTTAATTTGTCTCGACTGATTCATATTCACAGGATATTTTACTGTACAGAAATATAAAATAAATTATACCAAAGTTTAAAATGATTCAAATTTGTAACGTACGGTACTATAGTACGAATTATTGTTTTTTTTTTGTAAGATGTATGAGGTTTTGTATTCTATTACAGATATTTCCCGTTGCTTTGGTAACAACGAATCTCTATGACGAAAGACACAGTGACGTCATCAGCGAATTAACTGCCTCCAGACAACGGATGTTTCTGTTCCATTAGATCTGGCATGAGAAACCACCGACCCACGTGAATTTTTACATTCTTACGCATTATTTTATTCACGACTGCAATCTATATAATGTATAACGTATCAAGATGTTTTATTATTAACAATGACAAATCAATATTTTCATTTAATTATTACACTAGCTTCAATTTCGGCTCAGATACTGGTAAAAGCTTGCATTAAATATAATAATAAGACCCGCGGCATGATGATAAATCTACATACGGCCCATGCCTCATTCAAATCTAGTATATTCCGTTAAATCTGTTATTGTTCGATACAGAAATCGTATTCCTAACAAATTTTCAGACATTCTAACGTTCGGAAGGTACCTGGTTCGAAGTTCGGCGTAATCATCAGTTATTATGCTGAGGTATTTCTTATAGTTTTGTAAATTATAGAAAAATTTCAGGACTTTGCCTTAAAATGGCGGCTTCATTCTCAATCATTTTCAATTCACCACAAACTTCCAGTTGATTAGTTGCAAGGTTTTGGTTGAGAATGATATTGAATACAATCATAAATTTATTGGGTTGGGACTGCTTTATAGGATATTAATTAGCATAGGTATCAGATTTCAAACGGACGAAGACGTTCTCTTTCAAAATCCTTACATATTCACTATACACGACCATGTTCACAATTTATTTTTACTCGACTTAACCTAACAATTTCAACTTTAGTATCTGCTCACTTTTATTTCCAGTTCACTTTGCAGTTTCCAAGTTTATATTCCAGTTAGTCGTTTCAACCGACGCCGCCTTTATTTGAAATTAGAATTCCTTCTCTGTTCCAAATACTCTTGTACGCAACAGGGGCAGAAAGAGTAGTTGGGGGGTGGGGGTGGGGAGAGAGATGCATATTCTACAACTGGGTCGCTCCAGTGATATTATTGCTCAATTTCGTATTCTCAACGGGACTGTGGAGTCTAAAATTTATCTTTAAAATAATTTTGGATCATAAATCAAGTCCCTTTCTCGCACTGCATCATAATGTAAAAAAAAAAAACTACAGATATGCAGAAATGGGAGGAAACACACAGAAAGTTAGATTCACTGAAAATATAATTTTGAAGCTCAATAATTTGACTTTATGCATTTTTGTTACGATCCAAAAAGTGTTAACAGTGTCCGATAGTAGCATATTAGGTTAGCAGCCAGTTTGTTCGATATAATGAAGTTACCGTAAAGCATATAGATAAATACAATTTAATGATTGCCATGATGGTAGGAGCTGAACGGCATTTGAATATTAAATGCGAGCATTTAATGGGATACTGAATCACTGATTTTATCACTACTACCAGAAACAGAATAAGTACCTTATTGCTCTAAATTTCAGTTAAACCCCCTTTCTTTAACCGCAGGTCGAAAGAAAATGTAAAGACACTCTTGTAAATAAATATTACACGTAAAGGCGTTTATGTATGGAGGAAAAGCTCCACTTATTCTACACTAAAGCACTAGACTTAGGTGTTCTGATTTAATCTTATGTCACTTTACCGCAAGGAAAAAAACACACATTAAAGTATAGTTGGTATTTCATTATTTTTATAATTTATTTGGAATAAGTAAAAGAATTAAAGTCTGTACGCAGCCAGAGATTCAACAACTTAGTAGGGCAATGGGTTAACAGCAAGTTATAAGCCGAGGCTTTCGTATATAATCCATACATTCGCATGGTTTTCACTACACAGTATTGATTACCGAGACCTCATCTGTCCTGTCTAAGCCTGTAATTTGAAAAGTTGCGTGTTCCTTCGGAACAGATTGGATCTGGAACGAAACACATGTGAAAGAGAAATACTAGGTCTAACAAAGGAACAAGATTGACTCTTTGTCAGACAGAAGACAACACGGGCTGGAACACGTGCCTGCATGAGTGGCCATTAGGGCCTAAAAAAATATCTCAATCCTACTCAGTAACTTACACAATTCTCTAACACCAAGAAGCCTTTAGAAACGTAAAAGTCTTATTATTACAAATTTTTAACATTTCTACAATGAAGAAAGAGCATGACGGAATATAGTGCTTAAAACACATTTTTCTTAAAGTGTAACAAAGTGGCATATAAAAACTAGAATCATTACTTATCTTTGCTCAATTACGAAAGCTGTAAAGCGTTAACACGTAGACATCTGTTTCCTGTTTTGTATAGAGGCCTACATGAACACAGCAGGCAATAGATGAGTGAACAGTCTTTTGTTTCAAACCATTGTTTCCACAAAGCAACATGTATGAATTTATTTGCTTAATTAAATAATACAATACGATTTCATGTACTGAATTTTTAAACATGATCTTGTATGAAGATTATAGTAACTGCCGCGCTTTTCAGAAGTTCATGTTCACAGTAGGCTCCCTTAAGAGCATTACCATGACAACGATTATAATATCCCATAAAGCCCAAAATCCCTTAACATTAAATGATCACCAATCAGCCAAGCTACCAACACTATTTATTATAGCCATATAGACAGACGGTCTTAGAAATGTTAAGAAGTTCGGTCTTTAAAAGAAAACAGTCAATTATACAAAGTGAAAACTTTTTCATTTCATGGTTCAGGTACCGAACTCTTTCAACTTCACATATTCCTATGAAGGATTTGTGAAAAACAAACGGCACTATTTTTCGTGAAGGAAATGTCCAAGATACGCAGGAGAGTTTGCAATTGAATGTGACACACCAGCTGTTGGCATGTACTGATGATGCTAATTTTTTGGGTGGCGATGTAAACACAATAAAGAGGAACACAGAAGTTCATCTCTACGTACTCATTTGAATCATTTGTACGTTTCTTTACCAGGTCTCTGATAGGAAAACACAATAGAAAGCTTTACTCTATAAACTGTCATTTTAAAATTAGTGTAAATTATTATTCGTTATCGTGAATGTCTGCTTAAAAATTCAACTTACATAAGCAATCCTTATTTTAATACAAATTGGATAAGTTTCTTTTGTAGTACTAAATATTTTATTGAAGCACAGTTTTTTACGTGTTTAGAATATAAATTAACGCCGCATTTGTATTCAATTAGAGAAGACAGTGTCCCTGGCAAATGTACATTAGAGTTGTTACGAAGGTTGTTATCCTAAGACTTTCCTCTCACATTCGATAGTATACATTCTATTTCAATTCTTAATTCAGGCTGTAAAAACCAGGAGCTTAAATCCCTTTTAACAATTGCAGCGAAAATCGAAAACAACCAAATATTCATATTTCTAAAATTTCATTACAAACATTATCAAGACCGCGGCAGACAAACGGAGAGAGACACGGCGAAGCGAATTGCGAATACGCATAAAAATTGATTTGGCTGTTACTCACTGAATGCTCAATTCCTCTAGAAGAGAATAGAATGTGGAAAACTGTGATGTCCAGACCTGAAAATAAAAATACTCAGAATAAGCATAGGATATTATCTTCCCTGCATAACTTTACTTTGCAACTTGCTTAACTTATAAGGGGGAAACAAATCTAATGGTATTATGTTCTGGTCGCGTATATACTGTTCATATATGTCACTTAACATTAATTAATCACTAAATGGATTTTCATAACATATGGTAAAAACATAATGTAACTGAAAATCACTAATTTTAAACTTCGCATTCATTTTAAAAATGGAACCTAAATACAAATCGACTCTGAAAACATTTAAATAAGAATAGTGTCCATTTGCTTTAATGAACAAGGATTGTAATTATTTTAACAGTTTTTTTCCAAGAAAGAACCTCGTATCGTACAATGTCTTTCTCCTATAAATACATCGGCGTAGAAGGGAGATTAATATTAAGATAGATCTCAAATAAATGTGTGAAATTGTGGACTGGATTTATTTGGTCTGGATAAGATCCAATAGTGAGGCCTTAACATATGATAATAATCTTCTGATTGTGCACAAGGCGTGGAATTTGTTACTAGATGCGAGAACGTCATATTTAAACATACTTATTATTTCCTTTAGGTCACAAAATATATTGTCGTAGTCATGAACTCCTAAGATGTCATAAAGTAAGCCACAAAACGTTAATTTAATAGGCTTCCCAAGGGGCTTCAGTGAAAGGTTCAAAGCTGCTGCCAATTCTTTGCTGTGGGCTGAGTAACTCTTCGACTGTTTCAGTGTTCCTGGTAGAGGAACTTTGAATTACTTGAACGCCCGTTGCCTATGGGAAATAGAGAAATTTTCTACTGACCTCAGACTCTAGAGAGAACTGTAGCAGACCACTGGACTTCAATCATTCCGAGTAAAGAACTGATATGCTGGAAGCACACATTAAGTTGCCCCTTGTGTTTCAGACTCTACACGGATGCTGGTAATGGAAACACAAAGAAGCTGAAGAGGGAACAAAAAGGACGTAAAGGGAGTTTGTACAGTTCCGCTACGAAGTCTGTGAATGTTATACATAGGCATGGGGGTGAAACTCTACGCATTTTACACTCACACTTATCACGGAGAGAACCGCAGTACCGGTTGGAAGGAAACGGAGAAGTCGAACACCGGTTATCCAGCGCAAAGGTACTCACTTTACTGAAACATGACAACTCATAACTGTGACGCAGATGTCGGGAAACAATCCTAAATTGTACACGACCACTTCCATATTATATCAAATTCTTCACAAAAAAACCAACATTATGTTACATCACGTACTCAGAAGTGAAAGAGTGGTTAAAATCATGTTCACCTGGAAGAGATCTCAGGTCCCCACGGTGGCGAGTGTGAAGAAGAATGTCTTTTGTGTTGTTGCGCCATGTAGCCTGGTAGAGATTTATCGACGTTTCAGAAGACCTTACTGACTCCATTAAACAGGCTATAATTGCATTGCCAAAAATCTACCAAAAACACGACACAACAACCCAAAACAGTCATCGAGCTCACCTTGTCGATGTTCAACTATTGGAGTTACTTAAATTATAGATAATACCACAACGTTTTTTAACTGTAGCTGGTTAATATGAACATATTTTGACAATAAATATGCAATTAATTAATTATGCACGAAGAAGGTTTAATGCTTTAGTATTTCACAAAAAATGCGGTACAGCAGCTAACGCCTCTAGACGCTTGATTCTTACAGCAGAGACCCGGATGATTTCAAGTGACATTCCTTGTGGACGAAGCGATACCAAAGCAGGTACTTGCCTAGTTATTCAGTATTTATACTCTAATCATTACCTCACAATTGCTCTATACTCATGTATAACCGCCCCAAAAGGAGTGCGATAGCTCTGACCATCAGCACATTATCATATTCTCGGTCGTAAGTTGGGGGTTTCGTCTATTATCCGGCGCTTAACTGGCCTCCAAATAAAGGCAGCTATTAACCATAAATAGCCTCAATGATTTAACAGTGAATTAGTAAAATCGAAAACGAGATTAATTCGATATTGTTTTATTACGGGCTAAGTTTGAGGAAAACTGTTAGATTAGAATTGATTCTGATGTTTATTAGATCGATACAGACCAAAATTTGATTCATGAAACAATCACATTCAATTAACATCCACTGAATAATTTCGCAGACGAAGCATACAGAATATTTGTTAGCCGGACTGTTACATATAACTTCCTCATTGCGCGTTTAGGTAATGCACTTGGTAAAAATTGCCACTGGAAACGATTCTGAGCCATTGTTATTCAGATCACATCTCATCTTCTTGAAATCTCCCTTAAACTTAACGTTGTCCTCTCGTTTCTCCTGACCTCAGAGCGAATGCTTCCCAAGGCTTCAAACCAAACTCCCATAATAAATTAGCGAGGTTATATTTGTTTTCAAATAATTATACAGTTTCACCCGAACTTTTCTAGAATCTTGAATACACTCGGTAAACATTTCATAGTTATTATAAGTAAATTTATATTACGTTCATTTTGGTTTCATCCAAATTTTGTTATTTTCAATTGAGAACTGAGTTGTACGTTCTTATTTCAAATGCTTAAGTTTTAGCACAACTGTTTTTATTTATTTTACAGAATTTGGCGAGGTTGCTATTCTCTCTGAACAAAACTAACTGCTGGACAAGAAACAGGATAAGGCGGCTTCAGTCTTTCATTCGTCACGGGTTGAAACTGCAGTGATAATGTACGACAAGATGGCAGCTACGTGCGCCAGTCGACATTAACGTACCTGCCAAGGTCAAACAGGACTATAAATACGAGTGAGTTTAGCAACCAAAATTCTTAGAACAAACTGAAAATTCTAAATTAACCTTATTCAGTTTGTGACGAGGATTCGAAGAATAGCATTAGGAACCTATCAGCTGAATTGATTTTATTATGCAATCAATTAAAATGTGATTGTCAATTAATCATGTGTATAGAAATAAGCTAATAAGCTGGATAAGTTAATTAAATGTATTGGCCATAGCGTGGCAGCACCGAAGCGTGGAAATATACCAAGAACACAAGCACGGGAGTTATCCATATTTCGAACCATATATCAATACACTCTAAAATATTTACCGCTAGTACAGTTTTCCATAGTTCTCTGTTCATAATATATAAATTTATAGTTATAGTTAATGACTTATAATGAAAGCATTATTAACATTCTGCCTGTTATGAGCAATACTTTTGCTAACCACTGTACAACACATGATCTGACTTCTCCCTCTCCTCTTCAGAAACAGCGTTTCATTTGTGACATCCTCCAATTTCAAAGGTAGCTGCAGAGATCCGACTTACAATTATCAATAAATATTTTATTCCAAAGTGATATCCCGAGGTCGCCGCTTGATATTGTAGTGTAAATAATCCGAATTTCAGATTGCTCTTGACCGGGGCAAAGTTCGTGCAGAAACATTCGACTATCGCGATGTCGTGAATATCTGCTTCAACAGTCGTGTCTGCATTTTTATTTCTGTAGTAACGGAAATGGCTGATGACGTGAGCGGAAAAACTGGGAGTCGACTGTCGGATTCGATTGCACAGGACACGAAGGAAGCAACTTGCGGGGATTTATTCCCCAGTTGATGACAAAAGCAATCCCGTGTTTGTTCGCCCGCTCATTCATTGGTGTGCGCTATTAAAACAATCTAGCTATATATCTCTCTCGTTACAAGAACTAGAACTGAAAGAGTAGAAACGTATATTTCTACTACAAATACATATATTTCTGAGACAGAGAAACAATAGTTTAAAAGAAAATATGATCCTGAAGACAGAAAATATTTCTGTGGTGTTAACGTTTAAAATGATGTAGAAGCAGAGATTACCAGAATAAACATTTCTCTGAATACCAACTGCAAAAGCATGACGGCAGAGACCAAAAGGCTTCATGAGTACAAGCAACGAATAAAGCAATAGGCTATTTAAATAGAAATTTGAAGATAAAAGACTTAAAATAGGAGAAATGGTACTGAGACTGAAGATGATTCTGTCTTTTCTGGGTGGTTACGCCATGTCGTTTGGTAGAAGACTGCGGAAGTCTAAGTCGATAATCTTCTGCCAGACTACACGAAGCAACAACCCAAAAAATACAGTCATCTTCGAATACTTGGACCTCAGAGGAGGACGGGGAAGGCAGAGCTGCTTCGACATGACAACGGGGGAGGGGGGGGGGGGCAGAATCTCACGCATTCGTAACCTCACCACTAGATACAGGTGAGTGGTTAGCTTCATGTCCCAACCAAATTTAATCGAAACCCGTCAAGCAGTTTCTGAGATGAAGCATCCAGACGGAAACAGACGTATTCTCACATTCGTCACTCTGCGCAAAGAACGGATAATAACAGCAGTTACGAATTAAAATCCTTTCACAACTCCCGCAAGACAGAACAGGCACAAGCACCATACGCTGTCAGTTATGTTTAATTATGACTTCTCTAAATTTAAGAATTCTATCAATGTCTCAATAGCAAAACCCAGCATTTTAAGCATAAAAGCGTGAACAATTTCTGAATACATTCAAAGATTCCAGGTTCATTTGTTTTTGTTTCTGTTTAAGAACAAAAGGAAACGAAGTTTAGTTGCTTTTGTGTCAGTATCAAACTAAAAGGAATGGAAAGTATATCCGAGAGAAAATAAACAACTCAACACACAAAAGGCGAGACCTATTGTCTTAGAATCCATCAGTGCAATGTACAAAGACTTGCTTTTAATTGAATTTTCGTCAGGGGGAGTGAGACATCAGCTGTTTAATATAGTAGTTCTCTGAGGATGTTTTCAGGTTGTAGTAGGCAACATCGTTAAAGATCGAGGTAACAAGAAGCTACAAACATTATAAAATTAACAGGAGTTTATTGAGAAATTTGTCGTTGCCAGTAGCCACCGTCCTCTTTTATGGAAGGACAGGGCGGAACTGCCCCCATCATCATTCGAATACTTTTTAGTCATAGATTCTCAAGGGATAACTAGGAGTGGGCAAAGGAATAATATTAAAATGAATCCTAAATAAACAAATTTGAGAATACTGATTATGTTGATCTGGCCCGGTACGGAGACTACCTGTTTTCTCTCATTAACACATTAATTAATCTAAGGACTAAATAAAAGACAAGAGACTTTCTTGATTTGGAGAACGGCTGATAATTTCTTAAGAACTCTGCTCCATGGAGTTAGTTTCGGTCATTACACTTTTTTTTGGAAGCACACGCTGGACAGCCATGTTCTTTCTTATCAAAAATATTTTTGATCTCAAAGAAGCCAACGCTACATAATGCTATATTTGGCAGCACTGTATGTTCTGTTTCCTTTCTTTTAACCGCTCCTCTTTCCCTCCCACCCACCTTCATTTACTTCCAAATCAAAATACATGTGACTGGTGCATGCCTCAACCGCCTGTTCTGCTATAAAAACTATATAATATACTACAAAATTTGTGTGCGGAAGTACTTCAAGCGGCTGTTTAATTTTAATGAAGTTTTATAGTGTTTTAGAAATTGAAAGACCCAACATGGAAGCGTCAGATCTTGCAGAAAGAAGACAGAGATCCGTTCATAAAGTGTGTATTTATATCAAGTGAGAGGCGGGTTGTAGCGCCTGAGCACAGTGTTACCAAGTCGCAAGAACATAGAGTGGGTCCGACGTTCTATCGGACTGAGAGCGATCAAGTCCAAGCGTAAATCTTGCAACATTGCGACCTTGCATCATGGTCTCTCTATCGGCGCGACAAACCAGCACTCGCAGACCGTCAGTTTTTGATCTTAGTATAGTTTTTGTTCGTTTATTTAACACCTCTGTTAATAGATCAGACTTAACAGCGCTCAAGAATAAGGCCAAACAAATAATGAATTAAAAGAGGCAAGGAATGGAGTTCAATTTCTTCTTTGTGGTAATTTACCGGAATGTGTTTTGAGGAGCTGTAGAAACCCAAGAAAACGTATTTCAGGATAGCTGACATCCGAAAAAATATTTACGGGATATCGTGGATAAGCAGGAGCACCAATAGCTCGGCTGCCATTTTGGTTAAACTAAAACTGAAATGACCTGATACTTCGCGAAACACAGCTCTACGGTTTACTTGTCACACAGGTCTCTCTGATTTGTTGACCTGATTGATTTATGACTGTCTCAACGAGGGCTGAAGCCATGTTTACAGCTCGTTGAAATGAACGTATTGCACTGGACGCAGAAATGTTACCCACAATGTGTTATTTATTTTCAAAAAGAAAAAATATATCAGCAGTTTGCTGTGAAATAGGATTTGGACAGACATTCAGTTGCGAATATTTAGGGCACATAGCAGCACGCATCTCTAATAACCAAATTCCTTTATGACCGACATTATTATTAATTATTGCTTTAATTGCATTTCAGTGATGTCCAGTTATTACACTAATACAACCGGGTCTATTTAATAATACGTCACATAGTTAGGACTGGCAACAAACAGTTTATTTATTTTCTAGCTTTAGAGCGTTACACTGAAGAGAGCATTATGTTCTTGTTCACTTCGCCCTTTTCTCTGAACGGCCAACTGACGATTTTCGTAAAAGATTAGTTGGTTCCATAAATATTTCATAACGTTTTATCACCTTCATACATAATCAACGTTGAGTGTTAGAATAATTGTGACTGATGAATTGAAAAGTATGTGGAAAGAAGTTTAAGTGATCCGATTTACGAAATTATTCCATAAATTTCCTGTGGGGACTGAAGAAACCCAAGAAGGCCCGTCACCGAGTTAAGATTTTAACCCTTGATTGCTAAGTATTCGGCAAATAGCCAGTTTTTTTTAAGTGTGTCATGGAAGTTAGGTTACTTTAATCCTTTCCGTGCTATGATTGAGATAAAACGCTTCAAACTCAATTCATATTTTCTGACTAACTGATACATGTGGTTATGCCGTACAGTTAAAAACAAGACTCTCACTGTCTGTCGGCAGTCAAAGGATCAGAGGGCGTAAGTTGTAATGAAAATACCTAAAACTAACTTTGTTAACGAAACATTAACAAAGAATATCTTAAATATCAGAAAACAGTATAACAACTTATCCTTTATTTTGGAAAATGTAACTCGAAACATTATATAAATTCAACGCCCTGATGACGGAGGCAGTATGACCTCTAAAACGTTGGTCAACATCGACCAGACTACACAGAGCAACAACCCAGAAGACAGAAATCTTCATACTAAGAATCGCCCTGATGACGGAGGCAGTACGACCTCTGAAACGTTGGTTAACATCGACCAGACTACACAACGCAACAACCCAGAAGACAGAAATCTTCATACTCATCGCCCTGATGACGGAGGCAGTATGACCTCTGAAACGTTGGTTAACATCGACCAGACTACACAGCGCAACAACCCAGAAGACAGAAATCAACAATATCTAATTAGTTAAATATATTATAAGGTAGACTAACAAATTAACAGAACATCTCCTTCACATCCCTATTAATGAATACACGTCTCTGCGTCTTAGTTTGTCCCGTCATTGAAATATGGAAACTATTATTATACCGAAGGCCGCCGCCAGTAGTTATAATTATCACTATTAACAAAATATAATTAAGAATAAACACCAAACAGTGTACATTTTGAAGGTAAATTTGCCTTTTTTGCATTTGTTAAAAAAACTGAGCTGTTCTCACTCGCGCAATTTTACTAGATACACGAGAGTACGTGGGGTGATTGCGGTGGGATCCATCCTCATGGGTTGCAGGGTGAAGTGGCATTACTTCCTGTGCATGCGGTCGCAATGATGGCGCTGGATTTGTAAAGCGACTTGCCCATTGTTATGGCAGTTCGATATAGCCTTTAGGAGTTACTGCATCAACAGCATAATGGAAGTTTCGGGTGCTTAGACACAAACACGAAACAGATGAACTATGATATTTCATGGAAACGGAACTAACGAAATGTAATTCAAATTCGGTACGTAGTTTACAAATACTGTATCTGATAGTTACGGCACATATTGTGAAATTCATTGAGCAACGTGGAAATTTAATTAAAAAAATTCTCTGTTTATATTTCTCTGCATCATTAGATCCTCTGACAACTTTTATTAGGCAAAGTACTCTGTTCACAATCCATCTGCACCCAACATATTCATTATCCATTCTGAAAACAGTACATAAAACAGTCACATAAAGAAGAGATCGTTTGTCCGTCAATCTATTATGTGGTCTAAAATACTGTACAGATTTTGACACAATTTGGCACTGAAAGACTACACTGTAATTTGTCCATCGACTTTAAATTTAATGCGTAACTGTTAATTATAGCGTGTACTTTGTGTAAAACACTGATCACAATTTCTCAAATTTCCTATAAATGGTTCGTTGTTCAAACCCTAACGATGGGACGTTAGTAACCACCTACAGGCGTCACAACTTAGAAGACATAATTCGTACTTTGCAGTGAAAACAACAAATCTATAAAAACAGTAAATTATATAAAATACAGAATATAAAACTTTTATTTCCAGCATTCTGTTGTGCTCAACACATGAGAATATGCAATCATAAACTATCACAGACCCTGTTAGGTGCTATTAGCTAGCAACAACAGGTTTGTACCAGCAATAAACAAACAAAGTACAATGGGGCACAAAAAGGAACCAAGAACGAATACTCCATTAGAGTAGATTTTCCTTTGTTTATTGTTGTACATTTGATTAAATTAAGTCACATTTATTAACCATGCCATCAAGATCTACTGACAAAATCACGGAGCGTTATTATTCAAATAGAAATAGTCTAACGCTCAGTTATTTTTATTTCTTAAGAACTCCCAGCAATGTATACACAAAAGAATGGTGCGGTTTCAAAAGTTAATAAAAAACTTATTTCTCACCTTACACGGGCACAACATACACCGTCAGGTGAGAAATAATTTTTTTATTAACTTTTGAAACCGCACTATTCTTTTGTGTAAACCCTGTATAACGAGATCATCATGCCAGAAGGGAGTAAAAAAATAACTGATTTACACGCCTATTTGGTTGCACAAATATGCATTATCAGTGTTCATACGCCTATATGCAACTGTCAATCTCCGCGTAGACAGCATCAGAATTATGCCCTTCTGTCACGACATACATCTCATTATTTTATGTTAGACCAAATATCTCCGATTATGCAAATAGGCTGATACGACCTTCTGGCATGATGTCCTCCATATGATGACTTCGCCACTAATCTCAGCTCGCAATCAATGATCAATATTTAGAATATCTGTAAATATTTCACCATTATCTTTCAATATAAATTCGTAGTTACGCTGACGGCGCCCTATGAAGAGAGTAACCTCTCTGATTATTACAGATCCTAGTGCAGCTATTAATATTTGATCTACTGTAAGAGTGAGTTTGTATATGTGGGCATTTTAGTAAGTAATAAACAAATCAAAATAACTCCATAAAAGAAATCACACGTAATAAAGAAAACATGGGAATACAAACCTGTACCGCCCACCCAGACATTCTCAAATTCCCAATTTATGCATTGATAATTTACATATGAGAAGTGAGGAAATTAATTTTAAAATATATCATGCAGTTAAAAACGTAATTAAGTGAGGACCTTTATAATTTAACTATGCAAAAATATTTCAAATTTAACATCAGCATCTAAAATAACCTTACAGTTACATATAAAATAGAAATATAATTTCGATTTGATTTCCATGTAACAAATCTAATTACTACAATTATCGTCAATTTTCCAATACTGGTAATCAATGACATTGATTATTACAGTATCACTGATTTTACTGCGGAATTAGTAAGTTATTTTGACCATAATGAAGCTTGATGTATATTAATGACAACACTGAACACATTTTAACAGACAGTTACAGAATATTGGGTTTTCGTACGTTCAGACAATTAACAACATTTTTCTGTATGAATAAAATCAAATTACCGAACAGTAGTGAATTTCTGTGCTCGATTCCCGCCCTGATGACTGTCTTGTGCTAAGAATTTCTGTCGGACACCAAAGCTAAATTTTATATCCGGTCCGACCAACGAGTATCGGTTTAATTACAGGTCTATTGCTACACTTTTTTTATTCGAAACCCGTGTAATTGCAAACTGGTGTTCAACATGAAACAAAATCAAGAGCGATACACAGCAACGGTGTAACAGTTCCAGGTGAAGGGTGCAAGGTAACTGGTTGTTGTATCTTATTTAATTAAGGTGTTCTAACTGATTAAGCAACGGCGGGAACAGCATAATAAGTTTATCTGAAGACACTAAGGTGGTACCTGAGGAAAACGTCGAAAATACTGAGTCAGGATAACCGATATTCGAGCCGAGACTCAAACAAGGTACTGTACATTCCGAATACAGGTAAATGCAGTTACTACTAGGTCGAATGCCCGGTGACGGAAGGGGAACAACCACTCAGAGTAGCGCAGTTTCTGTAGACACAGAGCAAACTTTATAGGGAAATCAAACACAAGATCAAGCCCAATGGAAAAGTCACTCCTCTGCCACTACGTTATACTGCTTAAAAGCTCAGAACATTCACATGTTGAAATAACATGCCCCTTCATGAAATTATTGCATGGAACTCTTCGGAATATGAAACGCCTGCAGAACTGTGTATAGTCAAAACGCAGCGAAGAAGTGTCGCAGAAGTTGACGAATGAGAACGGCGTTTCAGCTCAAGCATGTTCTGACGCGATGGGTTTCGCAGCAAGATTTGCGTCATTAAACAGCATCACGTCTAGGGGGACAACTACACCTGACCTCTGTGTGGACAAGCATGGAAGACATGCCACATCACCACATGCATGAAACAAGGTCGTTCGCTTTCAGAACACATCAAGAAAAAGTGAACCAAATATTGGATCCAAGAAGCTTAGAATCACGCCCTTGAACACAGATAATCAACCTGATCAAGGATCAAAGCGAATACACATAAATTAAGCATACTTTTGTTCAGTAATGATCATTATTGTCTTTAAACATTCACGTATCTATTAGCTTATAATTTCAAACAATATGATTTGACGTTTTCACAGCGGTGAGTATGAAGATTTCTGTCTTCTGGGTTGTTGCGCTGTGTAGTCTGGTCGATGTTTACCAACGTTTCAGAGGTCATACTGCCTCCATCATCAGGGCGATGAGTATGAAGATTTCTGTCTTCTGGGTTGTTGCGCTGTGTAGTCTGGTCGATGTTTATCAACGTTTCAGAGGTCATACTGCCTCCGTCATCAGGGCGATGAGTATGAAGATTTCTGTCTTCTGGGTTGTTGCGCTGTGTAGTCTGGTAGATGTTAACCAACGTTTCAGACGTCATACTGCCTCCGTCATCAGGGCGGTGAGTATGAAGATTTCTGTCTTCTGGGTTGTTGCGCTGTGTAGTCTGGTCGATGTTAACCAACGTTTCAGTGGTCGTACTGCCTCCGTTATCAGGGCGATTCTTAGTATGAAGATTTCTGTCTTCTGGGTTATTGCGCTGTGTAGTCTGGTTTATGTTTACCAACGTTTCAGTGGTCATACTGCCTCCGTAATCAGGGCGATTCTTAGTATGAAGATTTCTGTCTTCTGGGTTGTTGTGCTGTGTAGTCTGGTCGATGTTTACCAACGTTTCAGAGGTCATACTGCCTCCGTCATCAGGGCGATTCTTAGTATGAAGATTTCTGTCTTCTGGATTGTTGCGCTGTGTAGTCTGGTCGAGGTTTACCAACGTTTCAGAGGTCATACTGCCTCCGTCATCAGAGCGATATCGCCCTGATGACGGAGGCAGTATGGTCTCTGAAACGTTGGTAAACATCGACCAGACTACACAGCGCAACAACCCAGAAGGCAGAAATCTTCAATTTGAAACAGGTTATGTTTAGAAAGTGAATCATATCAGTGTATAGAAACCGGCGTGTTTGACGTGTTATTAGCTATTTGAAGTGTCCATAGAAGCGATCGATTCGTTTAGAACTATCGATCTTTAATTAGAACGAGTCTCACGGTTTTTTGGGCATGAATGGACCTTTGAGAGGAAGGTCCGGGGTGGAGTTCCTGTGTTCGCGAGAGCGCGCCGCGTCTCTCTGTGATGAGACAGAATTACATTTGCATCGGCCAGGACTCTGACCAGCCGCACTGATTACGCGGAACGGTCCTCCTTCCAGCATTTCAACCACTAACAAGGCAATTGTTACTCGCAAAAGTGACTTATGCCGTTTCTGTCACGAAGTCTTCCCTTCTTTTACATTATCGCGCATCGTAGAATACTTAATAACTCACTGTTATCTCAAAATACTGTTTAACCTCAAAGGGGGTATTTAAACACATGATTCAGGCAGTAAGAACATTTACAGACAAAACTATATAAACACAGAAAAGGAGATAAAAAAATAAAATTATAAAAACTCGAATGTTTATTCAGATCTAATTACCTACAAAGCGACATGTAGTTGAACTTTGATTTATAAACAGATTAAACCTCCATAAAACATGCCATTTTTGTCAGGTATATTCGAAGATTACGTCACATTTAAGGCCGCTGAACTCTTTTATCCGCATTTGTCATGTGTTCGCTTTAATGATGATCGTTTCGAGCTAGAAGTGTGTGATGTACGATATTTTGTACTGATTTTTTATACAATGCATCAATTTATCCTGGATAAAAAGTAATTATCTCAATTCCTTTCTCCTTACGCATAATTACACATATTGCTTATAAGCGGAAGCGTGTTACTAATATTTACACAATAATTCAAATTAGTTACTTTATTAGTGGGTTTTCCAACTACAAAGAACCTATGACAAGCAAATAAATAATAATAATAATAGATGCAATAAATTGTCATTTTCAGTGGACTATAAAGTATAAAGGCTAGTAATATTGTCAATTGGTGAATTCTCTCGCGGGAGTTATGTAAACTAATTAACCGGATACAACGCTTGAGCAAACCATTACATTCCGTACTTCAAGCCAATTCGTTCTGGTATAGGTCTATTTAATGTAGATTGTTCACATTGTTTACAATCAATATCATCTTCAGCGTAATTTAATTAATATGGAAATAGCAATTTGCTCTTAGGCTTACTCTGAACTTGGTACCAATTTGTACGTATAACATATCAGACATTCGAATCACGAAAGAATGTTGGTTCAATCAGGATATGAATCTACCGAACGTTTCCGGTGGAGTGGTTAACACTCTACCTTGTGTTCGGAGGTCCCAGCTGAAGATTTCTCTTCCTTTCCCTAGTTCAATGCCCCCCCCCCAGTTCAAAATTCACAATTATAGTCCCATTCGAGAGATGAGACAGCGTTATTAAATAATAAATGGCAGATAATTACACCCACCCACGATCCCTGCATCCAATAGCTACCTGCTCTAATCCACCGACCACGACATTTATTTTGCTACGTATCACTCATCGTTTTAAGCACAAGGATAATTATATGTGCCATCTGTTTTTACATTCTGTAATTGCAAAGTTTGCCACAACGTGTTTACAAACAACCACCGTTTCCCTAAACAGCATTAAATAATTTTATCTTTGTCACGGTGACGCGTTGTGTTTAAGCAACTCAAAACTTTCAAAACAGTTCGTCATTTGTCATTTGTCACTGTACAGAGCTGGTTTAATCCGCTTCATATTTTCACATTCTATTACGTAGCAGTCATTACAGGTGTGAGGTTCCGTGTACTCAGAAATGTACTTCCACCTCTGGACTCTTAGCAAAAACTTCTCTGCTGTTAAACATCGTGACTGACAACAGGATAGCGCACAACCCTTTCATTTGACCGAGTTCCCTGTGGTATGAACTTATGTATATTTTACGTCTCCGGGCGCCGACCGGCTGCCTGCAATTATGAAAAGTGGATCGATATTTTTGTTAAATTCTGTATAAGCTTTCATTTTACGTACCCTGGGACAGCATACCATTGAAATAACTACACATTACCTTATGGTATTATTATATCTAATTTTTATTACGACAGCTAAAAAAATTACATTTAAAAAAAATCTAGATTTTAATCACTTCCATCAGAAAATCCAAGTATTTCTCTCCGTCCTGAGCCGTATCAATGCAGTTCACATTTACATTTCGTATTTCTTTAATTTAACTGGTATAAATATATGCTCTACCTGTGTACGAAATAATCGGAATCAAAGAAATTATTAAGGTAATCTTAAACTGGAATAATTTAATATTAAAGATCCAACATAATACCTTCAGGATTTGAGAGATTTTGTAGTGTCATCTACAAAACTTCGCGGTGTCATAAACGAGAAGGCCACAACAAACATTTTTACGCCGTCAAATCTGTTAGAAACAGTTTGCGACAAAAATAACATTTTAAATCGAGCGTTGTTGAAACTACGATTGTGTACATATTTCACACAATGCTTAAGTAACAGAATCATTTGTAAAAATAAACATGTATCGTAATTTATGGCATATTTTAAATTGCGCGATAAATACGGAATGCTGATAATGGATCTTATTGAAATATAATTCCGTCAAACAGTATCAATTTACATATTTTACTCACTATTGACAAATATACCTTTGTAGCATCAAGTTTATATGCAGGAATAAATTTACCTTCACCAATCAATCAAATGGCAACACTATGGTGTACCAGCATTAAAAATAAGTTACTGTATTGTGCACTGTTTGTTGCTTTGGACGATAAATATGTCCCCTCACACTGGAAGTGATATATTCATATTTCTCCAACAAATGACAGAGAAACGAACGCTTTACTACTAGACTCACTGGAAACGTTTCGCCAAACATTTCTATCCTCAGTGAACATAAACAAAAATCTCAAATTTAGAATTTTAAACTTTATGCTTTGTCAAAGTTTTTAAATATGGTATGAAAGTATCCTCATAACGTATGTCAGATATTATCGAGAATTTTCTGTTGAGAAAAATGTGGGGAAAAAGTTCTATATTAGGTTTCATAACAATGTAGTACTATTTTACACTAACATTTTATGGTTAAACATGACAGTTGTCCCACAACCCGTCAGGTTTTCTCATATGGGCAATCGAAAATTCTACACAAGATGATAAACGGTTTACTTTTTCTCTATTATCGTGGTGATAAGCGAGTGATACCAAAGAGAGGCTAATGTTTGTTTGATATCGCCGGCGGTAAGCCTAAAATAATTCATTTGCTACAAGAGTTCGCACGAAATAAATTACACAAGAAAGTGAGATGTCTTTACGGCTTGTTGCACGGCGTAATCTGTCAGAAGTTTTCCGAAGTTTAAATCGTCCTTGCAGCATCCATAATCAGGAGTATCACAGGACTACACGGGGCAACGACCCATATAGACAGTCATCTTCAATTTTACATGCAAATTATGAATTTATATTTCGTCAACCTAACACTTTTATGGTGTCAATAAGATTAGAGTTACCCTTTTAGAAACGGACTGGCCACTGTTAGCGGGCTTACTTACTTGAATTATCTCGCTCTTGGCACACTATCAAAAGAGTAAAAATTCACACAGGATTTGATCTTGAATTTCTCCAAATGCCGCTTTTGCTCTGAAAGGGGATCATTGCGGACAGTACATCGGCTTTATGATATCGACTGCTGAAATGATTTGATTCATTGTTTAATTATTGTCCATTGGGCACTTTGGTTGCTGTGGGTCTACGTGTAGCGGCGTAACTGGACGCAATTTGCTGTGAGGTTTGCGATTTGACGGCACAGTGATGAGGCGATGATGTTGATGATGATGATAATAATAATAATAATAATAATAATAAGTTCACCTACTGACGATACAAGGGGTTGCCAATAAATAACAGAGCAGCGTTCCGCAGCCCCAAAACTCCATTACAGTATATTTATTCTTCTACAGATAATGTGTGCCTTTCAGTGTCACAAAAATTGCATTTTGATTCTGTATTGAAAGCTCCGTTCATATGTTTCCATTTCTCCCACTTCCATGTTCTTTCGTTTGTCAGTATGATCGCTTGTGAAAGACCACATAGTGGACAATCACGTAAAAGGATAATATTAAAATAGATCCTAAACAGGAAGCAAAGACATGAGAATTTGTTCAAGACAATAGTCTATGATTAAGATTTTTTATGAATATAAAAGAGTTGTATGAAAGATAAGGAATTTCTGTCACAGCTGATAAAGAAGTAATATTTCCCATGGAGTTGGTTGGATATCAGAAAGAAGAACAAAAGTGGCAAGAAAGAAATAACCACGCTCGAATTATGTAATTTTTCAAAAATTCTACAAATGCTTCTGAAGTCTACAAATCGTTGCCTAATCACGATAACACTCGTATGCAGATATATTAACACTGAGTGGGATTTCATGTTCTCACGGCGTCTTCTAGATTGCAGCGCCGTGTAGTCTGGTAGAATTTTACCGACGTTTCAGAGGTTCTTGCTGCCTCCATCATCAGGGCGATATTCCTGATAATGGATTAAGCAAGGAACTTTAAAACGTTGGTAGACTACCAAACTGCATGGCGCTACAGCCCAGAAGACAGCCATTTTTTATATTAACACTGGTGTTTTGTGTATTTTCGAATCGTTAGATTAAGAATTTCATAAACAAAAGAAGATCTATGATCACGTTTGCGTGCATTTTTCTTCTTAGGGCCCGTTTCTTGTCACGGGCTCACGTTTTCATTGTGCGATCGCCGCAATTCTTCTGTCTCGTTTCTTTCCCTCCACCCCTTCGCCGAACTCATGCTAGAAAGTTGTAGCCTGTTTTGAAATGGTAACTGCAAAACTATGAATTATTAAATTTTCGATTCGCACCAACCAAAATTGCGTCATATATACCAAGTGCGTGGCACTTCCTACCCCCAAGGTATAAACATATCTCCTCGTATTCATAAAAATTGCTGCAAACCAATAGACTCACATATAACTCCATTTCTCCTCCCTCCATGGTTAAACATGAAATACAACTCTTTACAACAGGGTTAGTAGATGTAAGCACACACGTCTTCGGTTACAATGCTGAAAATACTGTTATAAACATAACTGGATTCTAGTCTAACCCAAAACAACCTTAGCCAATGTCTAGTTTGTACGATGAATAATATGGCAATGGATCTTGAAAAATAAATTGAATCGCATTTATTTCCCCGAAATTTCTAGTTAAAGGATAAACCTAAAATGTATTAGCATACTCGCGCACCACGTCTGATGAGCAAATGAATCAGAACATTAAGTCTCTATGTAATGCAACTTAATCCCATTAGAAATAAGCATTTTATGGCAATGTCTCCAGCAATGATTTCAAAGAAAACCTATAATATTCTTACGGCTCGGAAATGAGACACGCGGTTTTTCCATTACTGTTAGTGTTAATTCTTGTCGAGTCCATAATTTAAAAAAATAGTATCAATTCTGAAATTACAAAAAAAATACTTTTATCATGTTTTGTAGTGTATGTGTTGAATATGCTATAATTAGCGCAAATTTCGTTAAAATTCAATAAGGAATGATTTTTGAATCTTCATCCCTGACATTCTTTTTCTTCCTTCATTTTTTTAGAATTTATTTTTCATTTGCCGCTTATCGTCAATATTCCTTCACTTTCCCGTTTATTGTCACTTCCTCAGCTGACGCATGGGAACTTAGTTGCATGTTGTCATGATCGGTTCCACGTTAAATGGGACTTACTGTGTTATATTAAAGATGCGATTTTTATACACGTGTTAACACCCTGATCTCTCGTGTGACAATATTCAGTGGAGATAAGAAGACTAAGAAACTGTCTCCACAGTGCACGGTTATTCCGAGAACCTAACACTCGCCCAAATGGTAGAAACATTCCGCCTTTTATGTAACCTGGAGTTTCATTACCGTGTTAACAACTTTCCTTTGATCCATATCCTAAGAAAAATAAATAAAATCCACGTCTTTATATTCTATTTCACAATAACAAATTTTATACTACCTCGTTTTCAGATTTCATCGCAAAATAATTTCCCCTGTATTTCGACGTATGTATTTTTATTTAAAGTAAAAACTATTTACACCATAAGCCATTTTTGAGAAAATTTCTTAAGTATGATTAGATTTCAATGTCAAGTGCTAGTCATAAAGACAGATCAAAATTAAATTTGTTCGACAACATTAAATATAGTTTTAAAATATCAAATTTGTTTTAAATACGTCGAACAGTTTATTATACGAAACATGAATACGATGAGTCATAAGGGTTCAAATTCTCCATTATTTGTTTATTTTATTTACCTTGTCCAAGAACTCGTAAGCAGATGTTGACATTTTGCCGCCCTTTTAACATACTATTCTCTTTGAACTGCTGGTTGAGGACGTTGGATCGATAGTCGATTATAATCTGTGCCATCAGCAACAATACAACAGAGAAACCAGTCAGCAGTGCAATCAGAAAAGCAATTCTGAACGTTAATAGTAGTAAATCGATGTAACTTGGCGTACGCCCTGTAGAGGAGGGTGAGGACGAAGCGAATGACATCGCAACGAATGGGGTATTCGTACTAATAATTCGCTGTAATTTCGGATTTTTTCACAGCAATCCCTGGTTTGTGTAGGAGAGGGTGACATTTTCCACTATATCAATACATCTAAATTTCGCCTCTGTTAGTTACTTTGGAATAGCTGGCATCGTCCAATGGTATTTAAAATATCGTTTTTATGTGGTACTGACAAGAATTTCACAGATTATTTACAAAATGTACAGATATAAAATGTGCACGTAATGTTTATATATCCCGTCACTGAAATTAGTTAACAGATTTCAAATAATCTTGACAAATTCAGCCTACACAATTTTGTCTCTGAGGCGTTCCAGTTCATCACAGTCACTAATTTGCAAGAAAATCGAATCAAATCGGATTCCTCTGCCTCTCCTTCCAAAATATGATCGAGCAGATTGGTATCACAACACCAATCTGAACTTATATTCCGGATGTTCCCAGTTCGAATCAAGCCCGGGTTATTTGCTATCCTATTGACAGAGCGCCACGAGACATCCTTTGGGAGTGGGGAGGACAAGAACAGCTGCTCTATACTTTTTCAAAAAACACATTTTCACTCTTGCAGACACATTTCAGTACAATGCGTTTCGAATGAAACAGGCGGAGTAAGATCACCCCTCCCCCCAAGCCATCAACGCTATTACTTCATAGCAGACTTTCAGCGGCGGCTCTTCGTGGCTTTTTTCACTGTTTCTAGGTGACTGCTACTGCAGTAACTACAAACATCACCACAATTTCCTTCTTAATCCTTACTACAATTCACACAAACAAAACGACACGTATACTACCCCTGATATGGCACGAAAGTCATCGAGGTTAAGGGTGAAAGTCACTACTCCATTATTTCTTTCCTCCATTTCTCACATCTTCCTATTTCTCTCTCTTCATATCCTTTATCTTTCTCTTTCATTACCTTCTTCCGCTAATCGCCACGACCAATTCCTTACCACTCTTCTTCGTATTCTGGCCCGAACACAGGACATCATGACTGAAGGTTCTTTTGTTATTCCCTAGTCCCTCAAGGTAAATTTCGGTACAGTACCAAAAGTTATGCCACGACCACTTCCTCATATATAGCCTTCCAAATCCATTATTAATAATCCTATCATTCAATGTTATGTAGTCTGAGCTAGTGACATCGTCGCTATACCATAAATAAGTCAATAAAGAGCTTCTACCAATCTCTTTCCCATCGTTCCCCTCAGAGATCTGTTCTATATTTCTTTCCATATATCTTCCATTTCCTTCCTCCTTTTCTAAATTCCTTTCATCTTCCTCCCCCTCTCATTTTCTGTTTCCTTCTGCTTACTCATCCTTTTACTTCATTCTTCCTGTCTTTCCTTTACACAATTTCCTCCTTTACTGCTTTCCTGTAACGTCAGTTCATAATCTTGTTTTTCTTCTCCTTTAAATGTACATCCTACACGTGTCATACTAAGACGTAATTAGGAACATGAAAAGTGTGGGGGAGCAGCAAAGTCGTCTGCTTTCTGACAGCGTTAACGAGAATCCGTAAAACAACTCTGTACGTCTTTAGTTCATATAAAATCACTGTACAAACTGAAGAAACTTCAAAAACTCAGAAGCTCCTTACTGTTTTACCATAGCGTGCCATCGGACCCTATCCAGTGCTGCATGAATCCACTTCACATCCTATTTATTTGAGATCAGACTTAATATTATCCTCACATTTGAGCCTAGATCTCAAAAGTGGTCTCTTCGTTTCAGGATTTTATTATTATTTATTTAGTGTTCTGTCTGACGACAGGTCCATATGAACAGGATCCTTCCATCCTTTTCTCGGACTGGGACCTGTTCATATACGTTCTTGGCAGATGATCCAGAAGTGGTTTGCCATTGCCTTCTTCTGTGTGTGAATGGAGTAATTGTTGGGATGCCACGGAGAAACCGGGGAAGCCCCCGGAGGAAAACTCCGTGTTGCCTAGACCACGGCCTTGCCCAACACAAGTTATAAATTCGGGCACCGCCGGAAATCGAACCCGAGACCCCAGGATTACAAGGCCAGCGTTCTAACCGCTAGACCACCGTGACCTTGAAGTATTTCACACCTCCCCCCGCCCGTTTCGTTATCATAGCTCTAGAAAGAAAACGCATTTTTATTCAAGTGCATCTGAACTTTCGTGTAGATCAGCATGCCTAAAACGTAAACTTCTTTCACTCCCATCTTACAGAAAAAACGTAACTATAAAAGGTCAGTACAAGAACTAGACAAGACCAATTTTGATCTTTATTTGCAATTCCTATGCAAAAAGAAGCAGCCGGTATGTTCGTGTTACAATGAAGTGGTCTGTTGACAGTACATCGAGTCACGTGGGAAACAAAAGTTACATCACTACCGACTTTGCAGCAACAAACAGGAAAGTAGTCGTCACTCCTGAACAATTTACCAAACTGAATTATGACACAGTGTATTCTTCAAACAGAACGTATTATAATAGCTGGACAGCAACTGCGTTCAAGAAGTCACAACAATAATTTAAAATAAAGCCCATTTTAGCTTCAACTAACTTCATGGGGCAGAGCACAGCCCGTCTTGAGAACCCCGCAGTCAATCAGCTAGCCAAGAATTTTCCTGTCTTGTATGAAACCCAAAAAATCATTACCGTGTTTCCGTTAGGCTGTCCTGTCAGTGGATACTTCCAAGTAGCCCCATTCTACCCTCGAGTAAAATAATTGTCCACCCTTTCCTTAAATCTTCATGTTTGCATTCCGTCTTAAAATCCCTGCTGAGCATTCAGGGGAAAGTCTTACAACCAGGACATTTGTAGCAGTTTAATGTGAAATCGATACCATATACAAAAAATTTAGATATTGCCAACAGAATTCAGCCAAGCATTACAAGTTACAAGAAAAGGAAAGGAAAGGAATTGGTTCTACATTCAAGGTATTCCAACCACTCTTTCTTCCAAGAAATATGTAAGCATTTACTTCTCTCTTCTCTCTCTCTCTCTCCGTGAGATAAAACGGGACATTATCCATAAAGGGCTGTAAGGCATGAACACGAAATCGATACATAACTTCAATATGTATGGTAGTTCTTGAAGACAGGACAGTTCAACAAACAAGAAACATTCTGTCGACACGATACAATTTCTATACGTCATCATAACAACATCCAATCAAGTTCAGTTTAATTTAATCTTGTCGACTGTAGTCTTATAAGTTATGACGCAATTCACCCTGAAGATGGAGGCGACGGCAACACAACCAAGAAGACCACGATAAACATCTTCACAGCCTTGAGAACCTCATATGAGATCATTTGCATTTTCACAGTCTACGAGTGTATGAATTCCTCTGAAGTCCAGCTACAGACTCAAGTCCTTTCTTCCTGTAAAAAAAGTTCCCATCGCACTATATTTGGTACCAGCAAACTGCCCGATAAGAATACCGGGGCAGTCTGAAGTGGTGAACACACATAATCATAAATGCCTCAACAACGGGTATAACAACACACGCTTTCATAAATATTATTCCATAAAGACCAGAAGTCCTTAACAGCAAATGATCACTAACGAACCATAACTTACTTATTGTACAGATGCCGTTCATAATTCATGTTTGTACCTGCCATAGTCCTTCTCGATTTAACCTCAAACTGCGAGGTTCCTCATAACGTGATTCCACCCAATCTGTTGTTATTAACAGGCCCTATTTAATGGTTTCAGCATGTTGTCAAACTACCGTGAGCTTCATGCTTCAGACTCAAGACAAAAAACAAATACAGCAGCTTGTAAAGACGGTCATAAACCTTCCGTGTTATGCAAGGGACTTATCGATCTGCTGAATAACTAATGACTTCAATTAATGACGCTGTCAGTAACTCCCGACTTCCTACCATCAAATGATAAATTTAATCATGAATTGTAAGTTGAAAAGGATCTTGAATAACCTCGTCTTGGTTTAATTTTAGGTACTGGAATTTTTCTGGAAGACCTGTACAGAAACCTGTCAAGATAGCCGGTCAGGGTGCCGAGATCTGAACCTAGGACAGTAGAGATAACCACGAGGCAGCCACCATGTAGCGAGTCGGTAAATCGGTTAGACGATTATCCACATAGCTGGATGTGTTAGGCAGATAGTTAAGCATTCAGTCAGTTACTTAATTAGCGGCCTGCAGCCGGATCTGTCATAACGCGTGTTTTCATTATGCAAATTGGATTTAACGCAATGAAAGTATTAGGGAACACTGTTTTCACAACGCGGGGGGCCCAACGCGGGTGTAACGCATGGAAACTCGGCACAAGGAACTACAGAGATGCGGTCAGGGAGAAGCGCTCCACCTGTTTTATAACGAGGCTTCGCTGTAACGGGAGACTGTTCAAGAACGCAATTATCGCGTTACAACAAAACTGATTGTAAGTTAATTTGGGTTAACTAAAGATGGTTGTCTTCTGGGATGTAGCCCCGTGTTGTCTGGTAGAGATTAACCGAAGTTTCAGAGTAGTTTACTATATTCAACAAGATGAGAAATACTTACCACCCTGATGATGGGAGCAGCAAGCTCTGCTGAAACGCAGGTCAAAATATAGTAGTCTACACAGTGATACTTCTTAAAATACAGCCACATTTAAACAAATCTCCATGAACACATCAAATCTCACAAATTCGTTATCCATTATGTAAAGTACGGTTTTAGGTTTTTATAGCGGTGAGTTCGAAGATGGCTGTCTTCTGGGTTGTAGCGCCTTGTAAAATAGCAGCGCTGATAATGGCAGCAGTAGAGACCTCTGAAACGTAGGTACTTCTACAAAAATACACGGCACTACAACCTAGAAGAGAGACATCTTCAGTTTCTTAGTTTCTTGGTAAGTTAGATATTTGATTATGTAATCAATTTGTTGGTACCTGATGTAGTTTAGTTATTTAAGTAGTAGAAATTGTTTTTCTCTCACTTAGTTACTTGGAGTGTACCGACCGCCAATACTATTACGCAAACCTATCTCGAAACACGCGTGAGTCAGCAAAGTAGTTCAATTTAAAGATGTAGTAGAAATTTTACTGTACAAGGAACGCGCTCATAAGTCCTATCAGAAGCTCTATCGTCAGTTACATTTAGTATATTTTGAATTCTGATGAAATAAGAGTTGGGGCAAACGATACCAAATGGATTTATACAACTCATAAAAATGCTAGTAATTAAAACTGTCTAAAACTTTAGTTTGAATTCAGTGTAACGAATGTATTAATGCCGTTCCTAAAACTGGAACTTTACGTATCTAATTAAAATTACTACCACTCTTTCACTCAACAGTTTCAAACAAATTCCATGTTTAATAAGGACATAGGTTTGTACGCATGGCGACAGAATATCGCCTAACGTTATGGGGTGAATTTTCAGCTAAACAGAACAAGACTTGGAATGTGATAGTTGATGAGCCTTGCCCTGTAATGTAAGCAGTGTAAATAAAAGCCCTGTTTATGTAAAGGATTAGGCAAAATTGTAGAGAACAAAACAACCGCTCTAGGCAGATGATAACTATGCTACACAAATATGTTCCTCTTTACAGTTTGTTAATATGATGGTGAATATTGCAAGCAGAGGACGGGAATAAACGAGGGCAGGGACGAATACAGAGACAAATGAGAAACAGAAAACTAGAGACAGAAACAAATGAATAAAGAGGGGCATAAAGACTGAAAGGAAGAAAACAAGACAAAACAGAAAATGAGCGATTTGAGATTTTCACAGCGGTGAATATGATGATTTCTGTCTTCTGGGTTGTTGCGCTATGAATTCATCGCCCTGATGACTGAGGCAGTATGACCTCTGAAACGTTGGTTAACATCGACCAGACTACACATCGCAACAACCCAGAAGACAGAAATCTTCATACTCATCGCCCTGATGACGGAGGCAGTATGACCTCTGAAACGTTGGTAAACATCGACCAGACTACACAGCGCAACAACCCAGAAGACAGAAATCTTCATACTCATCGCCCTGATGACGGAGGCAGTATGACCTCTAAAACGTTGGTTAACATCGACCAGACTACACAGCGCAACAACCCAGAAGACAGAAATCTTCATACTCACCGCCCTGATGACGGAGGCAGTATGACCTCTGAAACGTTGGTTAACATCGACCAGACTACACATCGCAGCAACCCAGAAGACAGAAATCTTCAAAACTGAAAATGTTGGCATATTCTTTTGTATATGATTATTACACGAAAGAAAACAAATTGTTATTTCAGCTATGCCCCTACATCGGCAACGAGCTGATTGTTTGTGAACAACACAAGTTCTGAGAAAACGATCACTACCCTAGACAAACAGGTCCATATTTACAAAGTTATTTGATCTCAACCGTTCGTTTAGTGGTGAGTATTGTAAGATAAACGAGAGAAGATACATTCCAGGCCGGATTATAATAGGATATATTCTGAAATCACACGAATTCTGCGAAAATCTACTCATTATAGTACAGTAGTAATTATGTACCAAATGTTTTAAAATCAGTAACTCTGCTGTTTGCGTATGTATATTTCATACTTTCCTAAATGACATTAAACAAATGATCCTCATAACGGTTATCGGTTATTATATTTGAGGAACACTTGAATTCTTGAATATTATTTAGCGAGCATGATTTCAATGCTGGCTAGATGTCAGCACGTATCCGGAAAATCCAGCGACCGTCGAACTCAATCGAAGTTTTCGATGGAAGCAACACATCCCTTGGAAACGTTGGCTACCAATCATAACTGGTATTTGTAGAGAAAGGAAATCTATGTTCTTCATTGTTTCTTAGCCAAGCAACCGTTTAATGCATGAATCGATCACTATAGGACAACACGGTTATTTAGAATAACATGAACGATGAACTGTCGCTTATAATTACCATTATCCTAAATAATTACGTGTAATTGGTATTCCATCCTATATTTGATCATAACGTCTTTACTTTTATAAACAAACAAGAACAGCACATGCCGCTGTAGGACGACGACTTCCACTGAAAATTTATGCTGGAAGAGCTATTCGAGGGCTGCAAGCGAATTTTCCGCTGCTCAAACATGTTTATTGTGATAATTACGTCTCTCGTAATAAATGTTTGATCTGTAAGTAGTCCGACAACGTTGAAGGCTAGACAATAAGTCAGTTGCTGTAAGAATCACTTTCTGAACTGAATACCATGCAACGCTATAAAATATGATCTACCGCCTTTGCCTTTAAGTAGGCAATAAATTATTTACAGAAAAATAGTGAGTTCAATGCGTATACAAACATATTGTGCTTACAAGTACCGATATTTACTATTTGTATCGATGAATCTACAGCAGCTGCTTTATTGTCACCTGAAAAGGGACCGATAGGGCAAACTTTTCGCATTAATTATTCATTAAGTACGCACAGAAAACACACACGCACATACAAAGAGAATTATCCGATCTTCCGGAAACATTTTTAACATTAGACAGCGAAAAAACTAAAGGCTAATAATATCAAACGAAGCGTAGAAATCAAACGCGCCGGTAATATAGCAAATAAATTTTGCTGTGAGGAATTTCAAATTACGACTGAATTATTTGTAACACGCTGGGAGAACGAAGAGTGGTATGTAAAATATTCCATTCAATTCGAAATCTGCTCTTTTATTTTATCATGTTAGCATGATGCTATGGTAATTTATACCTGCTCCAGTGACCTTGCTGTATAAAGTTTAAATAAAGGAACTGTGAAATTAATAACAAAGCGGCTTCTAACTATTCATCATTCGATTACACGTGGCAGAAATACCACGAATCACTTACCATCTAATTAAACATAATATTCAAGATGTGAAGGTACTTGACTTGTTCCGTGACATCTAATTGGCGAATATTCGTGTTAATTTCGCCGTAGATTATGCGATTATTAATTATAAGGACAATGTGTAATAAATTTAAGAATTGCTTAAAATTATTTTGACTAAAATTCAATAAAATTGAAAGCGCAGGATTTAAATTTCTACTAAGGGTAACTGGACAAACCCCTTGCGACCATATAGGCCTATTTAACAATACGAATCTTAACAAAATGCATACTTTAAATTTATAATGAATAATTAACGAACGATTAATAGGGACATGTGTAAAAATTGGAACCAAGTAGGTTATCGTAGAGAATTTTAAAATACAGATCCAACTGTAATAATAACGATTATTTTATCATGATGTCTGATTAATCAACTCATCTACTTAAAAAGTACTATACTAACCAAAATTGTTCTCGATAAAACTGATACTTACGTAGCTGGCTAAGCAATTTTGTGACGCAATCGTACAGCACTTTGTTCATAAAATCCCAGTGTTTTTATTTGAAACATTCTTTGGAATAATGAATATTCTGTTAAATAAAAGGATTTCTTTGCTTCAGTCAATGTGATTCCTACAGTATGAGTGAATCGAAGCATATTTTTATCTGAAATAAATGAGAATCAAGGTGTATAGAATGACAAAAGACGTTTTCTAAAGCATTCATAGGTTACGTCACTGCAGTATGCTTTCCCAATCATAATGGTTTTAAATAGGCTATAAATAAGTTTTGGACTATTCAAATCCATAAATTAGATTCAAGTAACGTAGCGAGTCAAATAACTTTTTACACACCTTAAATTTGTTTGGAAGTTTTGGATAATTAACTTTTTTAATTTTGTTCGTGAAAATTAATAAATTTTTACAAAAGAGTTCAACACTGTAGAAAATTATTGAAATCCGTGTTGCATAACGAAAAATGTAAATCGCTCTGGAACTATTTGTTTTATTCACAAAACTTCCAGGTTCGGTTTTTCCATTTAAATTCCACTTATAAGGGAAGTGGTAAAATTAAACCGCATGTTCAATTGATTACTCGGGAATGTGCCCCAATACACCAACAGAAAATATATAAAACACGCAATTATTTTGAAAGATAAATCTGAAACCAAATTATTTAATCTCAATATTTTACATTCAGGTCAATTAGGTCAAATTATAAAATAATTGAATCTTTATAAACCACTTTAATTGAGTATCCTTTACCATTCGCACAGCTTCATATATTTCATCTGGATAAATTCAATATGCATATAGATTTTTCAATATCACTACCGAGTTGTGACAACGAAATATCTGGCTATGGGGGAGTACTACCGTTCGATTCCCAGCAACGGAATTCATGTGGAAAATATAACAAGCAGACCAAGCGACAGTTCCATTATACGCACACGTGGTTCATTGAGTAAACTTAAAGATCATTATTATTATTATTATTATTATTCCATCTCTTCACCACTTTATGGGGTATGTACTTCCATGTACCCGAGACAGACCTTGTCCCTAAGGTACATAGGGCAACAGCTATTTCCGGGATACATATTGTTTTTAATATGTATTACATGTATTATATAATTTTATTTTATGACAGCGTCTTTCGGATTATGTTTGAAGTTCCCAAAATGGCGGTCTTCTGCAGTTCACTGATGTCGTGTTCGCCCGGGATGTTGGCCAAATATTTCCTGAGTGACCTGGAGATAGTTCCTGTTGCTCCTATAACTACTGGGATTACTTTTTCTTGCATTATTATTATTATTATTATTTCTCTTGTTGCTGTCGTCATTTTTTGGCTCTTAATCTATCTTAACAAACCTCTAGTCAAAAATTTGTCAATAAAACAGTATTAATTTATAAGACAGAGCTATTTTTGACACTATATATTTAGCTAAACAGACTATACACATTTTCTCTAATTTTAACAAGTACACTCCGCCCTTAGCTGTGAATAATCGGTAACGCGAGCCAATGGGGATTCTGGGGGTACGCAGTTTGATTCCGAAGGGAACCTGTTGTGACTGGTTTTCCGTAGCTTCTCTTAATTCGTCATGGTGCATTCCGGGACTTGTACAACCAAGTCCTTGGAGCAGAATCCCTATTAGAAATCTCATAGTTGCTGTGCAAGTAAACAAGTTATCCGCATTTTATGAAAATTGAAGGTTTACAGCAGCCCTTCACTGATCCCTATTCAGAGCCACATGAATTCAGTCTCACCATTCCACTCTCTTTCTTTGATACCTAATTTAATATCATCCTCTCATACACAGCAGAAGGGGCAATCCAGTACTTGTAATAATTAACTAACCAAATCCATGACGCACACAATAAATCACTTGGACAAGAAATATCCATCCTTTAACGTAACTACGAAGCCCGCCTTCCTAGGCCCTGTGCAACGTTTCGTACAAGCTGTGTGCTACTTGTAACAAGCAACTAGACAACAGATACATTATGTATTTCAAATACTTAATTCTCGGCTCTCAGCGACAGCAAATTTAATTTGAAATATATTGGATTACAATAGTCTTTCACGACTTTCTTACATGTAATACCTTGTTTTATATTTTCTTTTTAATTCTTTCTAAACTTATATTTTACATTGCAACTTATCATTTATCTGTGATTCATTAATATCTAACTTACTTTTCGGATATTCTATTTGTACAAACCGACTAAAAGGCAGAAGGCTGAGACTAGTGCATCTCAACACATGCTTATTTCTGGTGGCTCTTCATAGTATCCCATTGCAACACAGCAATAGCAGCTTTAATTTTAACCTTTAAACACACGATTTCCATGCGAGGGGAGACACAAGTCCCAGTCTCATTATGGAATTCAGGTTAATGCTCTACAGGGAATTCATAAAAGTCCCTTCTTAATACTATTTATAATTAGAAACCCACAGTCTGTGTATTTTGAACTTGTTTCTATTTGTACAAACCTGAGTCCACAATTCCTGTTTATCCTAATTGCATTAATGTAACTATATATGATCACACTGACCACTATACTTGTTAGATCGTTCGTTTATTTGGGTAGCGAGTTCGAATCGCGGTAAGAACATAGATGTATGCATGTCGGCGTTTGTGTTATTTTATAATGCGTGCGAGTATAATCCTCGCAAAGGGCTCATCACCTGTCCAAGAAGTCCCAAGTCCTGACAGATATGTAAAGGATTATAAACGAGTCTGCTGTGGCCGATTGTATGGAGTACCACGAAGTCACTAAAGTAAAGTAGAATATTTTTCTTTCAAAGTGTTAGGCGGGCTAACACGGTTAAATTTAGAATTTTATCACGAATAATGAAGTAGTAACAAGAGACCTTTTCTCTAGTACTATGGTACAAACGGTTCTTTGCCACAGGCTGATCACTTACACTGTTTCTAAGTGCCTCATCTGTGCTAAGGACTGCGGGAAGCGACATTGAACGAGTTACCCCACTTTGTGGCGTTCTGACTCTCATTGGGATAACCTACGCTCGCGTCAACACGACGTCACAATGGTGACGGTCGTATCAGCACATTCAGAGGCTCGCAAACTCCTTTCTGGTATTCATTCCAACACAGGGTTGCCAGGCTTCCGTTTTTAAAAAAATATTACCTTTTCGGAAAATGCGCTAATTAAAATCTGGTCTTAAAAGAATGTGATTTAATTTTGACATTTATACACGACCCTCAGCCACTATAGTCCTATTAATTACACTATCTCAATTATTTATTCATCTCGTCCAAGTTACCGTTTTGTAATATTTTTTTCGCTAAAATAAAATTTATTTTTGTTATCATGCAAAGCCTGGCGCTGTATAATTAATGAGTTCCTGTTTATATAATGCTCCCAACTTCTCATTTGCTTTTCATTTGTTGGCTGCAAAAATAATACGTAGACCACTAGTTTTTATTTGAAAAAATAAGAGCCCAAAAGAGAATTATGAAGAGGAGCTGTGCTGGACGAAGGCCCATAATACACATCAAGGATATAAGAAATAAATACAAAAGTTTGGTAGCATTATCTTAAGGGATAAGATGACTTCAAAAAGCTAACAGCAGACGGGAAGATGTCGGACTCTGCAACGCAGATGTTTGGATGACCTGGACTGAATTGGTATTGTTCAATATTGTGGTTTTGTTAAAACGATAATGAACTTTTAGGTTTCTTAAACTGACTGAATTTCCTGATGGGAAGATAGATTCTCAGTTGCTCAGGAAGACTACGCACTATTAGTAATCAGATTTTATGAATATTATTTTAGAAGTTAACCATCCAGGATCACAACAACAGGAGGGAGAGGACAATGGGACAAGCCAATAAAATAACAGGAGATGAAGATTTCTTTCCGTCTTCTGGGTTGTTGCGCTGTGTAGTCTGGTCGATGTTAACCAACGTTTCAGAGGTCATACTGCCTCCGTCATCAGGGCGATGTGTATGAAGATTTCTGTCTTCTGGGTTGTTGCGCTGTGTAGTCTGGTCGATGTTAACCGACGTTTCAGAGGTCATACTGCCTCCGTCATCAGGGCGATGAGTATGAAGATTTCTGTCTTCTGGGTTGTTGCGCTGTGTAGTCTGGTCGATGTTAACCAACGTTTCAGAGGTCATACTGCCTCCGTCATCAGGGCGATTCTTAGTATGAAGATTTCTGTCTTCTGGGTTGTTGCGCTGTGTAGTCTGGTCGATGTTTACCAACGTTTCAGAGGTCATACTGCCTCCGTCATCAGGGCGATTCTTAGTATGAAGATTTCCGTCTTCTGGGTTGTTGCGCTGTGTAGTCTGGTAGATGTTAACCAACGTTTCAGAGGTCATACTGCCTCCGTCATCAGGGCGATGTGTATGAAGATTTCTGTCTTCTGGGTTGTTGCGCTGTGTAGTCTGGTCGATGTTAACCAACGTTTCAGAGGTCATACTGCCTCCGTCATCAGGGCGATGTGTATGAAGATTTCTGTCTTCTGGGTTGTTGCGCTGTGTAGTCTGGTCGATGTTAACCGACGTTTCAGAGGTCATACTGCCTCCGTCATCAGGGCGATGGTAAACATCTACCATACTGCACAGCGCAACAACCCAGAAGACAGAAATCTTCATATTCACCGCTGTGAAAACCTTAAATCATACATAACAGGAGATGAATGTACTGGAGGGCTAATGGGAGTATCCCTTTGCCACCATCAGGTGCCATAAAACGAGCAGTAAAAGTATAATTCTAATCCCAAAACGAAACAAACCTCTAACATGCCGAAAGATGGGTACATTTTCTCTTAAAGTACTGTGCAGAAGTGCTATCACACTCGGTTAAAATTTAAACACAAGTTTTAGAATATTTTAATCTGTAAACACATTTCTATATCAACTTGTTTATAGTTATTTGATATTAAATGATCTCATAAAACCATTATTTTTTACTATACCATAACCACAATCTTATTTTTAAACAGCTTGCTTCTCCTGTTAGGGGAATGGGAAATATTTTATCACCACATCTAAATGAAAGAGATCATAAAAAAGGGATGTTACTTCGGGAGATCGTGGGGTGAGGTGAGGTGAGGTGGGGATGGATACAGGTGCTATATTTCCCACATTACATTATCCAAGCTCGAGGCATACAATCCTCACCGTAGCGTTCCAATGGAAGTTTTATTTGAAAATACTGCTGACAGTTGACAAGTGTTCAGGGAAATATTTGGACGTAAGGACGGTGGACATGATGAATGGAGGACATTACAAAACGAGGAACTTTCAGATTGATATAGACCGCGTATTATTGTAAAGGTAAGGCAAAGATGGGGAGAGTGCATATATAGTTGCAAGCATACTTAATCTTGGCACCAGATGGAATTAAGTTACACAATATTGTTACGACAATAATCTGTAGAACATTAAGACGGGTTAACAAATAGTTTGGTTAGAGAGACAAATTTGCCACGGTGGTCTAGCGGTTAGAACGCTGGCCTTGTAATCCTGGGGTCTCGGATTCGATTCCCGGCGGTGCCCGAATTTATAACTTGTGTTGGGCAAGGCTGTGGTCTAGGCAACACGGAGTTTTCCTCCGGGGGCTTCCCCGGTTTCTCCGTGGCATCCCAACAATTACTCCATTCACACTCACACAGAAGAAGGCAATGGCAAACCACTTCTGGATCATCTGCCAAGAACGTATATGAACAGGTCCCAGTCCGAGAAAATGATGGAAGGATCCTGTTCATATGGACCTGTCGTCAGACAGAACACTAAATAATAATAAGATGAGGTGGTCTAGCGGTTAGAAGGCTGGCCTTGTAATCCTGGGGTCTCGGGTTGGATTCCCGGCGGTGCCCGAATTTATAACTTGTGTTGGGCAAGGCTGTGGTCTAGGCAACACGGAGTTTTCCTCGGGGGGCTTCCCGGTTTCTCCGTGGCATCCCAACAATTACTCCATTCACACACAGAAGAAGGCAATGGCAAACCACTTCTGGATCATCTGCCAAGAACGTATATGAACAGGTCCCAGTCCGAGAAAATGATGGAAGGATCCTGTTCATATAGACCTGTAGTCAGACAGAACACTAAATAATAAATAATAGAGATACAAATATGCATACAGAATATAGGAAGACCAAAAAATCAGATGGGAACACGAATGGCAGAAAATCGGACAGTGAGAAAAGAGATGGATGAACGGAATTGCGATTATGTACAATTCGGGCAGTGAAGTCCCATCTCAGAGATTGGCAGTCAGCCTTATGGGCAAGAGAAACAACGAAGGTGAACTGAATTACAATGCCAATCTTTTCATGTGAATTTCATTATAATGAATACATTAGTGTTTGTAATACTCTTGTCTGACAATGAATAACATGCAGTTCGTCTTTATCGTTCCAAATACGACCTTCAAATAGTGGGATCAATATTAACAGTAATAACACTACTAGTAATAATAAGAGTGTCGCAATAACGTAAAACTGAATTTGTTTAATTTTGCTGTCTAGACATGAGACAGTAAGTAACATTTGTCTCGCATTGATCATATCAGGATTTGAATAATAGAAGCTTGACAGATCTATCCATCATTCATCCTCTCTCCCCGTTTTTTTCGGTACATCTGTCCTTCCACGTGTTCATGCCCTCGTCCAGTAAATCTGCAAGCACTACTTTAACCGTTGGAATCATGCTTTTTTTGTTACTGAGATCACAAAGGTGATTAAGTCCGACAAACGTAATAGAAAACGTATAGTAAATTTAAAAGCCGTGTTTAGGAACACGGTTTCACCACAGTTATCAGCGATGAAACGAGTCGATTGAACACTGTAATGATTCCATTCTGAAACAGTTTCTACGAATTTACTTCGAAACTTAAATGAATATAACACGGAAACCCGAAGAGAAAGGAGAACTTGGAAGGATGTGGGTAATAATTAAATGGATTTAAAAATCGGATTCATCTGGCTTAGGTATAAGTCCGTTGTGGGCTCCTATAAACACAACAATAAACCTTCATTTTCCATATAACTGACAAAAACTTCTAGGCTAATGAAATATGAATATAAAGAAATGCATTGATAAAATTTGTGTACTTCATTGGAGTAAATCTTTCTACCCTTCTTGACATTAAGTCGAAATCCGCAGGTCACAGCCTTCCATACATCTCCAAGACGACTGAACATTTTACACACGCACACAATTTCTAACATGCAGAAGTTGGTATTTTTGGTACTAGCGCCGTGTGGACTTGTAGGTAAATACAAACATCACTCATGATGAAAAGAGTTTGTTCCTCCCAAACGTTGATATATACCTACAAGTCCTCATGGCGCTACAACCGAGAACAACATCGATAACTTCACAGCCTTCAGAACCTTATAATTCATATAATTTCTACGTCATTGTAAAGCATTTATCATTTTGTTACCAAGCTTATGCAGACGATGCGAGAAATTGCGCATCAGAGAAGTATAGGAGGGCTGAGAACAGAAATAAGACATTCATATGAACAAAAGATGAATTTATGATAAAAATAAACTTAACATTCGCTCAACCTTTGACCCTGAGACACACACACACTTTTCACTGCGGACTTTGACGTCTTACTCTCGACACATACCGCAAGACTCAGATTTCATTATCTGTAAATGTTTTCTTCAAAAATATCGGGCTCTTTCAACAATCTTTCTGCATCTTCTGATCAATTTTCTCACTGCCTCATGACCTGATAATATACAAAACACTGCACCAATGAAACGCTGGTTGCATTCACGAATAAAACTAAGCCCCAAATGACCGACTGACAAAAAACTGATAAACAATGCAGTCAAGTGACCGATAACGAGAAAGCTAGCCAGTTTCGTGAGTTTCTGTACTGAAAGAACACTCTACTTACTTGTGAGACCTCGTATACTATGGACACCATCTGGTAGTGATAAATTATTTACCGACGAATAAATAACAAATGTGACCTACTTTCACAGTTACAGACTTCTTGGAAAGAATAAAATGTCTAATAATAAGATTCGAAGCCACGGCCGTCAAAATATATTCTTCAAAGCTTCCAAACAATCAAAGGCAAGTTTTATTCTTTCACTATACAGAGAAAAGTGAGAAGAAAAAGAACAAAAGATTAAAGGTTGACGAATATCATCAGCCTGGACGTTGGAGCAGCGATATTACCGCGGGTCTATCGATCTGAAACCATTTTCGTGACAGCCAGAGACAATCGATACGGCTGGATAATTCAACGACGCTTCTTTCCTTCTCTCCGCGTTCTGTGGGGAGATTGTCGTGAGAGCCTTCCTGACTTGCAGTGGGCTTCGAGATTTCTATCCGCAGAACTCGTATTGCGCATACTACGCACTGGAACCACCAAATGCTTTCTCTTTAGCGATTTTTCTTACCTCGTTAGCAATGATGTTCATTGATTGTAGATACAGATCTAATGTTTCGAACCTAATAACATTATAGACACCATTAAAAAGAGTAATAAGCTATTTATCTTGTAGAAATTGAGGTTTTCACGGCGGTGAGTCTGAAGATTGCTGTCTTCTTGGTTGTAGTATCATGTAGTGTCGCAGATGTCCACCAACGTTTCAGTGGTACATGCTGCCTTCATCGTCAGGGCGATGAGATAATCATTTCATGTGTTTTACATCCAAGAATGCATAAAAATCACTAACCTGAAAAGACAAAAAGTAGGCATAACCAAACTAAAATATTTTACACGTAATTTGAAGTCCGGTTCGCAGATAATTTTACGAAAATCAACACATTTGAAGATGGCTATCTATTGGGTTTTAGAGCCATGTAGTCTAACAGAAGTTCACCGACGGTTTAGTTTGCTTCCTGCACTCATCATGAAGACCTCTGAAACGTCTTTAAATATTTACCACGGCGTAACGACCCAGAAGTCAGTCATCTTCAGAATCACAGCTGCGAGAATTTGAAATCCCACAAAATATATTTGATTTAAGACGTGTATTTAATTAGTTACAATAAGTATAATTCAGAAATACAATTTGCTCATTTGAGTATATACCGACAAGCCTCTACCTACGAGGTTACGTTCTAAAATTCGCGTAGGTCTTGAGGTAAAATGATCAGGAAAATATATCTTACGAAATCGATGTACATTTCTCTGAAAGAGCATATTTCTCGAATTGAATCAAAAACGTCATATTAGTTCCATTAGTTATTACAAAGAAAGCTTTTATACAAATTCATATAAGAGGTTTCTCTCTTAGGTAATCTAATCTAATCTCATCTTACATCCCTCAAAACAAACCGCAGTCTTTCTAATCTACTGGAGCAAGAAGCAAATTATTCATAGAAGGTAAAATATCTACACGGACCCGTTTAAATTCCGCGATGCTGCAGCAGCAGGTAAATTTCGTACCACAGGAGCAGACAATTTATCTTAATGACTCCGTCCAAAGCAGACTGCACGTAAGAGTGGCTTCTGTCACCTCTCACCTCTTAACAAAAATTTTATTAAAGTTGTGTAAGAGTTCCCTGTTCCCAGTCACAGGGCAAACTTCTCGTGTCTGTCCGCGTCTGGAATAACTCACATCCACAACACAGGTCTAGAATACGTTACAGGCAAGCATTCTGTTGTGTTTAAAATACTATAGGTAACTCTCGTTATAAGCGTTTTCGTTTTCCACGTTGTCGCATATACTTTCATATGTTGTTTCAATATCAAATCAGCGGACAAATTTTAAAGCCTATTACCTTCGTTGGTGGGAGGATAATCTCAGGCAGGATCTATGGGAAATAAGAGTTGAAGGAGACTGAATTTTGTTGGCCCAGCAAAGGGTCCGGTGGAGGGCTTTTGTTAATTCGGTGATGAACCTTCGGGTTCGGTAAGCCATCCAGTATGTTAGTTATTACCTGTGTTGAACGTCTTCTAGGCTTATCAGACAAGGTATTTTTGACTAGCTGAGTCATCACTAAATTCTCAAGAATGACTCCTACACGCAGTTAATTACTCGACTTATTTGTGGTGGGTGAAAATTTGACGCAGGTTCTATCGTTATCCATGAACATCAGCTCCTACGTTAGGCCAAAATAAAACTAAACTGATTTAATTTGGTTCTAGCATCTCTTCCGCATATAATGTAATTGGTTTACACCCCCAATACGTGATTCCTTTCCGAAGCCTACAACATTTCAGGACATACAATTTTCTTTTACTTTAAGAGGTTGTTAGACCTGGTCCAAACTATACTCCAGCCTCAAGGAGCACCCTTGTCGACTCTCTCGATTTATCAATCTATATAATTAAGGAAAGACACAATCTGGAAGATGCTGGCGTAGGTGGAATAATATTAAGATGAAAGATACCTTAGAGAAATAGAGACTGCAATGAACTGACTAAAATTAGGGTTCAACGGAGGCTTTTGGTGAAAAAGATAAAAAATCCTTCGGGTTTATTAATGCAATGAAATTCTGACTACGTGTGTGTAAATGTAAAAATTTCTAGGAAGACTGTGTACCATGGAGTTAATTACGTAATTGATCATCAAAACCAATGCGATATGGAAAATAGAAGAATACACATTTCAAAAATATAAAAAAGGCTGAAATGTCGAGTTCAGGTTTCACTCTTTTTGAAGAGAAAGTTTTCACTCTAATGGATCCGTAGACTTCACTGGTAACTATGTGATGAAGCTGACACAGCCGAGAAACGGACATCATAGAAACCACCAACAGATAGCCAGTTACACCTGTGCTACCTTAAGACACGCCGATTTCCAAATGACTGACTGACTGACTGACTGACTGTTGGAAGAACAAATGAATGTCGATACACAGTAGCAGAGATAGAGGCAACGAATATTCCACAAATATTTCATGTTTATATCAATTAAAATTACGTTAAAGATGTATTTTTGCAGCCGAAATGACAACGTTTCTTTTAAAATGTTAAGGAACTCGAAATTACACGTACAAAGCAAAAAATTGTGCAATTGCTTCAATAAATTTACCACCGAGAAAATGGAATTAATTCCACTGCGCTACGTAACTACCTAATTATCTAATTAATGGACTCAGTCGTACAGGGTCTTCGTTATTGAATTCACGGTAGTTCAGATGGAAACATTTTCCTACTATGCTATCCAGATACTCATAATTGCCGTCAAGATCTCCCTCCACTAGACCGTAGTTTGGTCTACTCCAGTTCATATTCTCACTGTACTTTAGATCTAACATTACCCTCCTATCTATTTCCACATTTCCCAAACGGTCCTTTTGACTTGTTTTCATACCAGAAGCATGAGTGAATGAATTTCTGCTTTCTACGAATCTAATTTTTCTTAATTTTATAACGGCAACAAGTTAGCCAACTCCATCCGGAGAAACTAAATAATATGTACAGCTGTTAAATAAATATTAGGTTAAAGACACACAATTTAAGTAAATTTTTTCATTCATGTTAGGTAAAAAATATTCATCTCAGAGCTTCAATTCCACACTTCATTTCCCCCCCCCCCCTCCGAGTGAGACAGGAAAACCAACATAAAATTTCCTTTATAAGCCAAAAAAAGCAAAGCGTTACATTTAATCGGACTGCTCTTAAACTTTAATACGGACAGGAACTGTGTTGCAATACATACCAGAAGTCCTACGCGTAATGGAAAATCATGGTAATGTTTTCACAAGAGGAGGAAAATATCATCAGCTCTTTTTAAACAGTAATAGCAGCTAAACAGCTGTTTCTGGAAGAAACCTGCCGTTCTTTTAACAAATGAGAAAAAATTAAGATTATTAACGAAAATAACTATGTTAAAGCGTTTACGTGAGTGAACTGGTTTTTATATTTGAGACATGACATCAAACTTAACAATTTCGGTAATGGAATTTCCTTCAAATAAAATGCAATGACGGTTAACATGATGGTTGAATTAGATAGTCGAATTCTTCGAGGAAAAATCAAAAAAATAAAACTATATCATTAAAACGTATTAATAATTTAATAAGATTATAGACATTGTAAACCATGATTCTGGTATCTGATTTCTTGGACGATATGGCGGTTGCAAATCTACGACTCGAGATTCTAGAATTAAGTCAACTCTGAAGGAAAACAAAGATTAAATTTATGCAAGCGATTGGACATCGTATTTTCTTACTGAAAATCTTATATTCATGAAAACAGATAAGCTGAAACACAGAGAGATGAAATGATATGTTTTAATTATATAATTTGGGCACCTACGCGTGATAAGAAGGATAATATTAAAATTGATCTAATAGAAACAGAGTAATAGTTTCGACTAGATTCATATGGCTCAGAGTACAGTAAAGTGGCGAGCTCTTGCAAATACGGTAATGAGAAGCGAGGAACGTCTTGAAAGGATTGGCGACTATTGCCCTCTGAAGAAAGCCGCTACCATAGAATGAGATATACTTTAAATAACTGACGTAAGTATGTGAGTAGTGACAAATAGCACAGAGTGAGTTTGGAGAGTACATTTCGGATTCTGGTAACCTACAACTTTCCACTCGTTATAAAAATTGTTTGAAAAATTAAAATATTTATTCGTTGCAATTCATTGCAGTTTGATTGGATTAATAAATACAAAATATCGCTGTGACTACACAAGAGCCCAAGTCACGTAATGTCGTAACCTGCTCTCGCCACTTCGTAAGTCGTCTTCAAACAGTCGAAGCGTGAGGCTGTCTTTTGCACAAGTGCATCGAGTGTTCATCGTCGAACACTGCCTGGCATCTCATTCTTACTCCAGTTGCCAGAATGTGTTAAGGATTCGTCTCACGATTCACCTGTGCCAAACAAATCGACTATATCTCGTCTGGCGAACCGTTTCCGGTCGCCGTAGAAACTCCAAACACGAGTAAAAGACTGAATGCAAGCATCGCTAAACGTGGTCCAACACTAATAAAACATCGTTTTATTTTATTTACTGGTCTCAGTATAATTTAGTTTTTGAACAATAAAATGTGCGTCAGTAATGAGTTACGTGATTTTTCAATCAACCTGTATCTAGAAGAGAAAAAAACATTTAAAAAGAAATATATTCCAGTGCTTTTTCCACATAAAATTCCAATCCAATGAAAACAATCTGCGCATATCATGCAGCAGTGGAGACTGCAGTGTTGGCATCACTGGGAAATGTGAATTCTTGTTGGATCACAGAGAGTTCTGTAGCGGAGGAAGCAGATTTCCTGGGGTCCCACCTAATTGGAAATCATATATGATCCCCATAGTCAATAAACGTGCGAAGTTTTCAGAATTTCAATACAAATAACTCTGGACACAAGCAACTGTGATGAGAGGAAGAATATAGAGTGTATTATTCTCTTCTGAACAGAACGAGTCCAACGTTCTCGAGGGGTCCAAAGCTTAATCGTCGCCATGAAAATATGGTTCATAACCTGAACCAGGTCAGTTTCCAGTAAACTTTCCTAAAATTTTCTTTGGACCTACTTTCTGTCTTTTGTAAATAAAATTAGGCGTACAGTGTCATCCTGTCACTGTTATCCTAAGAGGTCTTTAATTAATTTGGCCCTTCGACGCCGAAGTCGTACCTCAAAGAAAACACAACATTTTCGCTCTATAATGATCAGCTAGTTTATTCTGTTTGAGGAAGTAATCCCTGCTTACACTGAGAACCATACGAAACCCATAAATACAAAATGCAGCGTTACTGCTACTTAAAGCAGATAGTGCATATAGCATCACTGAGCTTTAAAGAGTACTGTATTAATTAAGCTTGGTATAAACTTCATGCCATCACAGGTCACTCTATTTTGAACCCTTACCTTCCTGTCATTAATATTACCAGCACAGCACAAGCGAAAACTTAGGAGATGAGCCACACACATGCCACTCATAGCAGAGACCATACTTTACATTCATAAATCCCAAAAACAGAAATATCTGTTGTACAAACAACGAATACATGGCATTTTAGGTAGAATATCTTTCAGTATCATTAATACTTAAGGAAATATGGGAAACATTTCATATCTCAGTGCAGCGACTAATGTGTATCAGGCACTAACTTTAAAATAATGTACATCAGTAACCTGCAAATGAATTATGAAACGCGGATAATATATTTGTAAAATATGTGGATGAAATTGACATTGGCCATTCCACGGAGCTTTCTGCAGCGTCGTTTGTTCAGCAAACCGAATAATACGCAAGGCGCGTGTATCTGTGACGTCATTTCAGACGTTATTTCTGTGAGCGTGCGTTGATGGTCTGCTGAAACGGAGAGAAGGAACATGTGTTTGCACAAAACCCAGCTGGAGACAGGTACGAAAGTTGTGTTCTTTTGAGCGGCGTAATAAACCTGCGGTCTGAATACCATAAAGACAGCGAATCTCTTCACCTACTGAGTAGTTCTTAACTCCTCAAGCAGGACCTCAGCGACATGGAACGTTTCTCCCAATCAAGAGCATCACAGAATTTATAGGCTTCCACTGAATAGACAATATTTTTAAAAAAAAAATTAGCAACTTTTTAAAACCAAAGATATGGAATTAAATATTTAATGAATATGACAGCCTTCTGAGATACTGCGCCGTGTAGTATCTTTGTATATGGGCGTTGAGCATCCAAGCATCCCCTAGTGACCACAGAATAAGCCCTCACGTCTGCTGAATGTCCATAAAACTTGGTACAACGGTGAACCCTAACTTCCATTCAAACAGAAGCAAAACATGAACCATAGGTTTTAGATATTTTTCTCAAATATCCTTTAAAACACTTCGCAGTTCTGCTCTGCCACGTTTGCTTACAACAGCAGTTAGAGATAAGGAGTAACATTCCAGAGGCCTAAGGCTAATGCATGTTCTCTGGGTGTATTTTTTCATCTGCTCTGCTCTAAATCACTGTCCACCGACGTGTTCCACTTGGCGGCACATCAGAATATAATTCGACATATCACATCACGTCCAATCATGTTACCGTGAAGTTCCACGAGCGTGTACACACAAAATAAGATGCAATTAAAAATCACACTCCACACTGCAAATTATTTCTTGCAGAACTGATGGTTTCTCGAGAAATTATCCGCTTTTATGGAAACTGAAAATTAATTCCCTTGTTCACAGAAGACTGAAACTGGACCTGTTTGAATCCAGCGGATACCCTCATACGCATTTATTAATTTAGGCAAATTCTTCAAACACCCACAAAACGGCATATACACCATGTACTGAATAACTGTCTTGTTGGTAGGGCACATTTTTGAAGAGCGGCAAAACCGAAGAAACGAAACAATAATATACGAAGAGAGAGAGAGAGAGAGAAAAAAGACTAAAATGTTTTGCTCTACACAAGGAGAAATATCTTGTATGCTTTTTGACAGTAAGAATAACAGTGGAAAATGATGGTAAAATAACTGCATCGCCGGTGTTAAATTACATTTAATCAGTAATAAAGCTGTATTACTGGCCGAATGGCCTAATTGAAGGGTTTCTTTCTCATAATCGTCTATTTGCGTGAGTAATTCACTTTGAAATCTTATCGCTTCTCTCTTAATGTTTGTCCTTCTCTCTGTTGCTCTGGCTAGCACGTAGAACTCCAACGACACAAATACAAGGCTCATCGTTTCAAATGTATGTTTTTATTTCATTCTGGTCTATTTAACGAAACTCTAAATAACTCAGGTTATACAGCGATGATGATATGATTCACAAACAATTAATTGGGAAGGATGTGGAAGAAAGATGATTTGGTATAGATTTAAAGTACTATCCAAGCAGAAGATGGCCGTCTTCTGGGTTGTTGCGTCGTGTAGTCGGGTAGAAGCTTGCCGACGTTTCACTCATCGCCCTGATGATGGAGGCAGAAAGGACCTCTGAAACGTCGGTAAACTTCTACTCGACTACACGACGCAACAACCCAGAAGACGGCCATCTTCAGACTCTCCGCCGTGAAAACCTCAAATCCTACATACTATCCAAGTCTTTCAGGGACTGAGGAAAGCCCATGCCATAAGCGAGGTTCGAACCTACGATACCAGCGTCTGGGAGGCTCAAGAATGTACACACTTAAATGTATAGGCTTTATAAATGGGGTAAGAACTTTAACTGCAATAAGGCAAAAAGAATGTACAAGACCGCATGCCAATTCATGGCCATAAAAATCTCATACTACAATTTCCGACCAGACATAACATAAATCATTAGTAACATTATTAATAGACTAAAAGGCATAGGCTGACAATCGGTTTCACGGCTTTGATGTTGTTTTTAATATTCTGGGTGCAAGAACGTCAATAACACGTTCTTCTGGTCATTCGTAACCAACTTATTGATATCTTGGCACATTTTATTAACAGCCCAAAAAATTTTATTATGTAGGTCTACATTTAAAACCGCGATGTATATTATTTTTGTTGGAGTATGTTTCAAGCATAAATATTTTTACTTTTCTCTTTAGACTGATTAACTCGAGAGTAACGTTCAACTCGGAAGCCGCGGATTAATAATGAATGGGACACAAGACCATTCTACCAAACTAGACCTTATTACTACAACCAATAAATTATGAAAACAATATAAAATATTAAACATCTCTAGCCTTTCACGCCGATAAAAATATATTTAAACAAGCAAATAGACTGGTTTTCTATACACTTCATTGAACAAAAGAATACACGACTCCATTCAATTAAAGATTACATTTTACATCACATGTTGACACAAATGTAAATGTCGACTCACTTACATAATTCGTGACAGACCAGCTGCAAATAATACACAACGCACAGGGAAAAGTATACATATCGATACATTATTCTGAAATATAGTGTTTTCTAAAAGATGGTTTATGTTACGGAGTTAAAGTATATTTTGTTGACTACACAATAAATACGTTCCCATTGCTTACGTGGAAGTATTAGTAGATAATAAGCAATTACTACGAGTTTATGATTAGATGTTATACAGCGGAGACTCCAAATCAGCTGAAACATTGCACACTGTTCACGGTTAAACTCAGTAACACGCAACCTTGCATATCGATTGTTGGGACGAAGAAAAAAGTCGACATCTGAGTTGAGCGTTATTATTTCCACTGCAACTAAAATACACATATCATTATGCTAATTCATTGCGTAATAAAACATATGCGAGTTATGTAATTTTCTTTCAACAACAATCTCCGTGAAACGACTTTAATTTAAAAGACGGAAATTACATTATTTCCACACGTAAGTCGTAAATACGGAATACCGGCCTATATTGATAAAACGTGGTATTGCATTTCTTCACTTAACATTTTCATGTTACTTGTTTCCATTTCTACACTTAATTACAAAGATAAAAAGAATTCTGCACTTCTATGTTATTCTCATACAAATTGACGAAAAATTACCGCGTATTTTAATATTTTATCATAACTTGCCGTGTTGTATATTCCACTGAGAAAAACGTTAATTAAAATGGACATGGACGATACGATATTTTAGTTCGACATCAAGAACTATAGAAATACTGCCTGTTATATAGTTTTCTTGAAATTATACGCATGAATTTTTATTTGGAATGATGGGCAAACCAGAATAAAACACAGGGCTTGAGCACTAGTTGAAAATGTCATCTCTTTTAATATAATTTTAAGAACAGCACTTCCTTGCCGTTCGCGAGGATTAAGAGGGTATTTGAAATCAGGGTACTGAGAAGAATATTTGGGCCTGGGATGAAGTGAACGGGGGCTGCAAACAACCGAATATGTGAGAGATCGGTCATTTATATTACGAAAACCCTGAAAGGCGAAACATGTAACACGCGTGGTGGCAGTGGAAAATATCTACAAAATTTTGGTCAGAAAACTTGAAGAAAATACCAACTTGGAAGATATAAGCAGAATATTAAATTTAAAATACATCGTTAACCAGCTCCTGCCAGCCAGCCAGACGTTGTTAGCCAGCTAGTTAAGGCTTACGCTCGCGGCAAGCGTTCTGACGTGTTCCAGTGTATGGAATACTACTGACCCATAAAAGTATGACAAAAGACTGTTTTTTTCAAAGTGTTAGTCGGGCTAACACGGTTGACATAAACGCCACTCCCTGTTCTGTTCTATATTGCCACATGTTTGAGTTCAACTCTCGAGGCAAAGGATTTAATTTCATACTCCAGTAGCTTCGCAACTACGTTTTATAGTACTGAAACATTTCGTATATTTAACGTGGATCTTTGGGAAATAGGTTGTGAAAATGTGAACTTGTCTAAACTGCCTCAGAATCTTATCCAAAAGCAACCTTTAGTACTGGCTGTGTTCAGCCTGTGGGATGTATTGGCACAGAGTTGAATACGTGTCAGTCCCCGTGAGTTCTTTGCAAAAGGTGAACATAACTAACCCTTAGAGAAAAAGTCGTATTTCACTCTCTTTAAGTTGGCATGTCTTATTTCTTTTAACTATAAAATAAACTTTGAAGAAATTTGATATTGGAAATCCAAGCTAAGATTGTCTGTAAATTCAATTTGAATTCCTGTCGATCTAATATAACCAAATACTTTACATGACGCTTAAATCAAACTTAAAATTATTCATAGTACACAACAACCAAGAAGACAACCATCTTCAATTAAATTCGTAATTATCAAATAATCTCCCCATCCTATTACTGGCGCTGTTTTACATTCAACATCCTCCTCGGCGCTTATCAGCTGGAGTTACGAAACAGAAAAGCATTGTGTGAGAAGTCCCTCGGGAAAGTTTACTTTGTGACGTGTTTTCCTAGTCTGGAGTGACACCTGGTACAGCAGTGTTCACCGTAAGGGTTTCGTAGTATGTTTTCAGTAATTCTATCAGCCGAGATACACAGAGGGACAACACGTGTGGACCGTCTGCTGGTGCTGAACGTGCTGCTATAGTCTCGTCGCAGACGTAAAATGAACAAAAATAAACCAATTTGTTAAACATGCAGTCAGCGAAAAACTAGGCATCACAACGGTCATTTATATTAAAAGGGTTTATTTCAAACGAAGTGAAAGACTCTGCTGATACGAAATTTTGGACAACGTAGAAAGGTGTATTCCAACGTAAACTCAAATTTTGTGAAGGTCGTCTTTAGATTTTATTACTCATTGGCTATGAAGTTCAGTTACTAATAAAGCAACTAACTCCTTGAGGAAAGACCCCTTTAAAATATGATAATTGCTTAGCTGGACAAGATATTCCCAGCCAACTCACTATTAATTTGTATCTTATATGCGTCATGTTTGTGTTTGATTAAATATATTTATTTTGTACAGTCTATACACAAACGTTACTCTACACAACATCTCTTGGTATGTTCCTCGTTTACTATTTTTAATATATATTTATACGATTATTTATTTATTTCCCATGTCAATTCATACTCATTCCAAGAAAATAATTAAACATTAATTCCACAGATAAATATAACGTCTGACTACAATAAGCAACTTACCATGAAAATGGAAAGCTACAAACAGAACTACGGATCATTATAATATATTGCATCAAATATCTAATAGTTTTTAAAATATTTTAAATTAATAAAAACCTGAAGACGACGGTATTACTCGTCGAAACATGTCGTTTTAATAAAAGCGCTAAAAAATATAATGTAAAATCGTATTCACGATTAAGAGCGCTAATATAATATTTTACACAACAAAATGTTTTAATATTATATAATTTTTACAACACCAATAAACTTCAAACGTTTGTGTATAGACTGTACAAAATAAATATATTCACTATTAATTAACCACCCTTTCAACAGAACCTCTGTAGTCTGTGACAATTGACAGCGTCGTTGAGAACCACAAATAAATAACATTATAAAAAATCGGATAAAAATATTACACGGCCAACAAATTTAAAGCCTTAGAAGTGCTTCCTTTCACACGTTCAGTTACAATAAGAGGAACGAACAGTGTCGTTTGAAGTCCAACATTCGTGCACGTTCAACCTAATTAATTGTGAGTGGAAAAAAGAATTCGGGGAGAACTGAGCTTAGCTGCTTCCCACGGTCTCGTCTCAAATCATGGCTCATACTAATCTACAGTTCTTAAATCAATTCAGAATGTAAGAAATGAAATGTGTATCGTAATTTGGATCAGGCATAATTTCAATCAGTTTCCTTTAGAATGCCTTTCACTCTTGTATTTAATACATGAATGTATACATTAACAAGCATAACACGTACTGTACGTTTGAACTAATTAAGTCCTTGAAGAGGACTCCTTGGTAAATTCTTATGCATTTATAGTCAATAAATTTCCAGCCTTCTATAGAACCCGAAGATTAATTCACGTGTTTCCTCTAAGAGTCAGATTATTCCAGTTCATATTCCTTCATTCTATTTAATTTAAGATCTTCCTGTCGTCTATGTCTAACCTCCACCTCAAGTGGCATCTTCACTTCACGTTCCTCTATTAATTTTTATACATTTATTTTCTACCCAAAGCGTGTTATTTACCCTGCCCACCTAATTCTGCGTGATTTCAACTCTTGATAAAGAGTAAAATTTTGATAATTCTCAATCTGTAATTATCTAAATTCATGTTAAGTCCAAATATTCTCCTTACCACCGTATTCTCACAAACCCTAAATCTATTATCTTACCTTATTATGAGAGAAGCCACATACATGCGATATTAATTACACCTCATGGTGCGTATTCTACAAATTTGTGTGAAACAGTTTCCTGCTACGGACAGAAAACACTCCGCTGACAGGTACTGTGGCGTTCATTTGAAACATTCTATAATTTAAGCCAGAAACAATAGGCGTTTGATAACAAAGTAAACAGAACCCTTTCAGACAAGCATTTAATACGACGATTAACGGCTAACAGAACAATAAAATGAATGATTTCACAAGAGATTACTAACTGCAACTTACAGGGAGATTTTTTAAAGTACTGATAGCTCAAATAGGTGTTCAAAAAATTATCTATTTTTATTGAATAAGGATGATTAATGCCAGCAATTTGTTAACATTCTCACAGAAAAATATATCTGCTACGCCTGTGCATCCACCTTTAAGAATTCCGACTAAAGGTTTGTATGAATTTCTCATTTCCACCGTTTGTCCATTACATTTTATACTCCTTGCAATGATCACCCTAATAATGCATAGAGCAGAATACAAACGCTCAACTACCTAAGAAATTGCCCTCTTAAAAAAACAAAGGTTCATTACCGTATTCATAAGAGCCAACCACTGTACTCTAAGCCAGATTAATCTGGTCTATTCTCTTCAAAATTTCGTACTAAATTTTGTACTCAAAACAAAAATCTGCTCTACTACCAATGTGTCCATCACATACTTCACACAGAGTGCCTTGGGATCGAACCAAGGTATACGAAGTGAGAAGCCGTCCACTGACCGCCTACAAAATGGAATTGTGTGTTGAACATGAGAGATTACTATGTCGCTATTACAATGTAAATCAACTATGAAATCCTAGCAGATGGTTGACTATTACTGAACATGTATTCATTAATGTGTTTCTGCTTTATTACAATTAGAACAATAACTGTAATTTCTCTTCAGTGATATACAGAAGTCATTGTTCCACAGTAGTCTTGTGCAGGGGAACTTCTCAAGACTTCTTGAAAACAATCTAAATAAACCACATTCAATTAAAATTATTCGATAGTAGAAAGTTAACTAAGATGGCTGTCTTCTGGGTTGTAGCGTCTCCATCATCAGGGCGATGATGGAGGCAGCAAGGACCTCTGAAACGATGGTAAACTTCTACCAATCTACAGGGCGCTACAACCCAGAAGACAGCCATCTTCGGAGTCACTGCCGTGAAAACCTCAAATCCTACATAGAAAGTTAACCGAGTGTGTAACATGTATTTTTCAAACTTCAACTAAATTTATTTTTACCAGAAATTTCCTAGCAAGTATTAAAAATATAATTACAGATGCCTGTAGTGAAAACTTCCCAAGCTTGAACTGGTACGAATTATTACCAAACCTTGAGATTCAGCAGTTTACACACCGTTAAACCTACATCCAGTTATTTAACTATCACCAAATTATTCCCTCTTATCTATGTTCTTAAAATCCTATCATCCCACAAAATATTTTATAGAGTTCATTTTTAATTCACTTGTAAACTTGAAACATGTAAATTTTAAATACTACTCATAATTTGGTTTCGTGGTTTGTTTATACTTAAAAGCAATGCCACGTGATAATACAACACAACAAAACAAGAAACAATTACAGCATGCGTGTAGTGTTATTATATAAGAATACCTGTGTTATGTAGTTGAATGTAATAGTCTCTCCAACCCAGGTAATAACACCAACAAGACACACAACACTGACCACAAATCACCAGCACTAAATTTGTTAATATAACCAACAATTCTAGTCAACTTAGAAACTCTTTAATGTTGTTTCCTTCTACTTCCCCTTGTTAATATTATAATCAAAATTTAGAGGCGACTAAACACGTTTTATCGGTTAAAACATTCTACTTTCTTTAACCGTCAAATAGGAATATCTGATAAGTATCATTGTTATGTACTATTATGTACAAATCGTTTGAAATTTATTTTATATAAATTCTGTTGAGAGTTGTTTCTTAAAATTATAATAATTTCATATCAAATATCACTTCGCTTTTATTGTTATGCAAAACTTTTTTCTGTAACAGTAGAAATATATTTATAATTGCCACTTTGAAGTCAAATAAGCACAAACATTATCTTTGCTGAAGTCTAGCTTGTAAATATACATATTACAACAGGATTACAGTGCGACGATGTGATGTTTAGCCTCTTTTGACAGTTATAAAGAACACTACAGTAGTACCGATCACAGCACAACCCCGAACGATATATAACGTTGCTCTACTGAGACCACCACGAACATCGCGTTCTGACTCTCTCTTCCCCTCCACATCACCCCTAAACCACTCAATGCCGCAGTCGCAAGTGAACCACATACCCTCCCTCTGTCGCGTCCCTTCCCTCTCACAGCCACAGCTACCGCCGTCAAGTCTCCACTTCAAAACTCTTCACATACCCTCAGCAACCACCCCTCTCTTCCAGTGTATATCTTACTTCTTCTCTCCCTGAAAACTTTCAAAAACTAAATCGAATGCGGTTACCTGAATCGAATGGGGCTGGCGTTCGATTCCAACATTCGTTCCATCAACAGAGACAGAGAATTTCTTACAAATGTAGTAGATTACTGTTAAGTTTGATTCGAAACATCACTTATTAATTTTTACGTTACGTAACGACGGTATTTCTATGCCGTTAAATGGGACAAATCACGAGAGATCTGTCCTTGTCTTCAGGTGTAGTGAAGGGGACACCAACTCTGTGGGTTCCATTAGAATGAGCTAATCCCAATCACTGGACTGATCAAGTCCTTGAAACGTTGTGTGTTTTGTATCAGACGATGGAGAACTCCAAACGCCCGACAAATCAAAATCTATTACACCATCTTCAGAAAAGGTCTTATCACTTTAATTTATGTTCCCTTTTTACGTTACATTTTTACATCTTGGGCGATTAAGGCAACACTTCGAGGAATATTTCATACATCGTAATGTTGATGCGAGAATTCCTCCGAAGAGTTGAACCCGGGGCGGCCACGTCTCCCTAAGGACGACCCTACCTGAATCACGTGTACAAAATTTCTGTCGAAAACCCTTACGGAAATGTTGATAGACGAGATGCTGTCATTAAAACGGATCTTGAAAAACAGTGGATTAGATTATACTGGCTCAGATACGGCACATTTATGGGTTCTCGTAAAAACAGTGATTATACTTCTTATTCCGTAAGAGCGGTAAATATCTTTTGCACCTGAGTCAACAGTCTTTGAAAGAGAACTTTGCACCGCGAAGCAAGTTGATCATAGTAAATGAAATGCAAACCTGAACGGCATTAGACGGCGCATTGGAACACAGACGGAAGAGTACAGAATACTACAGCAGCGCAAATTAAACGAAACTTCGTACCAGCAAAGGAAAGCACGTACGTTAGACTACATCAAGACTTACTACAGAAAACATGGGCTAAAAGTAGAAAAAGTCAAATAGAAAAAAAAAACTTCTTGTTAAATCCTGAAGCTGGAAGCAATATATTCCTTCGAAACATTAGATTCAACCTACAGGTCCACATGGCGTTGAAAGTCAAAAGTACAACATCAACATCTTCACCGCCGCGAACAACTCAGATCTCAGACAAATACAAATCCCCATAAAATATTATGAAATTTACCATAAATACAAATTAGTCACTAATTTCCTTTCGTTAAACTATGTACCTACTAATAAGGAAACATAATGATGATAATAAAGTAGGCAAACATGTAAATGTAATGTTTTTAATGTGTATAAAGGGTGTACACTTGTACTATAAATATACATTACTATTTATATACGTAAAATAACTTCGCTAGCTGCAATGAACCTCTGCGATTCCATAAAAGAGGTTGAATTTCTCGACTAGCTTCTCAGGAAAAAAAAAATTGCTCCATGGAATCATTTGGTATGGCTATGAAATGTGGTTTCTTTTTCAAGGAAAACCATAAATTACAACCGTTCTCACAAATATATCTGTTCCTAAACAAATGAAATAAATGGACAGTTTGGTATATTATACAGAAATTAATTTTACGACGGTATACACAATTCAACTAAAATTCTAAGGTAAAGAAATCAATGATAATATGATGAACTAGACATGTAGATTTGACGGCTGAAGAAAAATGTACAGAGTTTTCGTGGAAAGAAACTCGGAAAATGGCTGGTTAGATATATAAGTTATAAGCTTATTTGACTAGTTACACAGACAACTGTCTGTGTGTTAAAAGTTATATGACGTACGTATGAATATTCTTGTTAGAATATCCCGAGATTAAACTCTATTTATTGAAATCAGAGTAAATTCTGCTCCTTGTCCTGGAAGTCAGAGCCAATCAAGTAGAATTTTAAAGAAACTTTCACTTTGATCCACCCTTTATGAAGGAGCCGAGATTATAGCTTTCATCTGGCTTTGGGTGTACTCATTTACAGACAAACATGGAATAGGTGGTATCAACACAATCTGTCCGTCTCCTGAGCCATCCATCTGAAAGACGCTTTAATCAGCCTGTGACGTCATCCTACCCATTTATTAATGATTAAAACGGGGTTTAGAAGACGCATCAGTGTAGGCAGAACGCTAATTATACACAGTAACATTCCCATCCTTTGTGATCATCACTCCCAATCAACGGACTCGTTTACAAATCAAAATTTATGCCTTCATTAAGTAATTATTCATTACAGTATCCCGTCTTATCAGCTTCAAAACAATCTACCGACATTCTCAAGCTAAATCCTCTATTCTGTTTCTTAATGAGCGATATATTTATTGAGAGCATCAGACGGCAATCTAAATAATTAATACTGATGCATCCCAAGTTTCTTGGAAGGAGAATTGTTTAAAAGGGTGCTAGAAGGAAGGCGAGAGACTGCTTTGCGACATACAAATCAGAGGAATAACGGTTAAGACGAGAAGTACAGAACGATCCATTTAAAACTCAAATCTGTCTACAGCAGGACGTGTAAGAATCGGTAACATCAATATAACAAGACAAATTAGGTTCTTTATATTTATTACGAAAAACTTAAAGAACAGCTTCGTGGTAAATGCTGAAAATGTCTAGCACATTCTCGGAGGCAAAGCATCCACCCGTGTTAGCACCTGTACAGCTGAGAAGCCCGGGTAACCTTAACTCGTGTTAAGGGCGAGGTTGCGAGAGTCTAACACATGGTGGTGGACCTGATTCTGATTTCAGTTTTTACAGTGGTACGTGATTGTTGGGTGGCGTTTTAAATGGTGCAATCTATATAAAGAATGTTCGACTATAATTCCTCCAGCATTACAATCATGTACAAAGAACTTGAGGTTCTCACAGCGGTGAGTATGAAGATATCCGTCTTCTGGGTTGTTGCGCTGTGAGTCTGGTCGATGTTAACCAACGTTTCAGAGGTCATACTGCCTCCATCATCAGGGCGATGAGTATGAAGATTTCTGTCTTCTGGGTTGTTGCGCTGTTAGTCTGGTCGATGTTTAACAACGTTTCAGAGGTCATACTGCCTCCGTCATCAGGGCGATTCTTAGTATGAAGATTTCCGTCTTCTGGGTTGTTGCGCTGTGTAGTCTGGTAGATGTTTACCAACGTTTCAGAGGTCATACTGCCTCCGTCATCAGGGCGATGAGTATGAAGATTTCCGTCTCCTTGGTTGTTGCGCTGTGTAGTCTGGTCGATGTTAACCAACGTTTCAGAGGTCATACTGCCTCCGTCATCAGGGCGATTCTTAGTATGAAGATTTCCGTCTTCTGGGTTGTTGCGCTGTGTAGTCTGGCCGATGTTAACCAACGTTTCGGAGGTCATACTGCCTCCGTCATCAGGGCGATTCTTAGTATGAAGATTTCCGTCTTCTGGGTTGTTGCGCCGTGTAGTCTGGTCGATGTTTACCAACGTTTCAGAGGTCATACTGCCTCAATCATCAGGGCGATGAGTATGAAGCTTTCTGTCTTCTGGGTTGTTGCGCTGTGTAGTCTGGTCGATGTTAACCAACGTTTCAGAGGTCATACTGCCTCCGTCATCAGGGCGATTCAGCGCAACAACCCAGAATTCAGAAATCTTCATCGCCCTGATGACGGAGGCAGTATGACCTCTGAAACGTTGGTTAACATCGACCAGACTACACAGCGTAACAACCCAGAAGACAGAAATCTTCATACTAAGAATCGCCCTGATGACGGAGGCAGTATGACCTCTGAAAAGTTGGTTGACATCGACCAGACTACACAGCGCAACAACCCAGAAGACAGAAATCTTCATACTCATCGCCCTGATGATGGAGGCAGTATGACCTCTGAAAAGTTGGTTAACATCGACCAGACTACACAGCGCAACAACCCAGAAGACAGAACTCTTCATACTAAGAATCGCCCTGATGACGGAGGCAGTATGACCTCTGAAACGTTGGTAAACATCGACCAGACTACACAGCGCAACAACCCAGAAGACGGATATCTTCATGTACAAAGAAGGTTTAGAACTAGAGTTTCAGAGGTATGTCTATTATATCTGGTGGTAAAAAAGTTCCTTAAAGACATCTAACTACCAGTCAAATATCCACAACTCACAATAGTAGTCAAATTGTTACGTCAATTTCACTGACACAGGAACAAGATTTAACTGTACAGCAATTTCCTGACGGTTTATCATTTCAAACACTGGTACTGTGGTCGGGGTGAATCTGTGTGTTCTGCCTACGTCACTAGTTTGCAGATATAAAAAAATAATATGCTTTGTAAATCAAATACATTACAGGCACATGAAAAGAGACAAATTACTGACAAATTAATAAGAGTGGATAGCACATACTTTCTTATTTACTACACCTTTCACTCCTCTGATCGCATTTCCCTTTCTTCTAACGGATTTCGAGCGCACAAATTCGCCCCAACTACCTTCAACTTTATCTTGGTTATGGGTTTGTTTTTTCGCTTGGAATAAAAACGGGCACACATGGAAAGTTATTTACACAACACTGTAGGCAAGCTTTGAAAGCAGCGACCAAGTAAGAGAAGTTATTTCAGACCGTTTATCCTGTGCCGTCTTTCCTGTAAACAGACAAGACACAGGCTCTGTTCGGCGGCGACCCATCATTCAAAGCTTCTAGCCCCGAACAATGGGAGTTGCATTTACTGACGTAACCTCTTCTACTTGTCGACTGTACGCATTTCCAGCTGAATAACTTACGGACCGATCTCCAACACGACAATGCCTCTTTAAGCTTTCAGTGGCTTCGGAATAGTTTCGAAGGCTTTCTGTTATAAAAAGATCATACACGAAATTTTTTATGAAGACTTGGGTTGGAGTATCAATTTATATCTTTAGAAGAAAGTGTTTTTTTTGAAAGAAGAACTTCTGAAGTGCAGATCTAAGGAGATTATATTTTAAATGATTTAATAAACTGGAATGTTTTTACCGGGTTTGAACTAAAGTCAGTCACTAAAACAGTGTTTCTCAACCGGTGTGCCGGAACATTTTGAGCTCGAAAGCGTTTCCTTACATTTACTAGTTCATAAAATAAGGTAAAATTAGCTAGACCTTTTTCGAATTTATTTCTTATTCATCAACCTGAACCTCGTAGGATTATTACCTCGACGTTGTTCATATTTTATATTATCTCTTTCTGTAAGACACAAATGTTCTATTCGGAATACCTCAAGATATGAGACAAATTGGGAAACCTGAATACAGGCGGAATAATCATATTAAAGAGAAATAAGATACTAAGCTTATTTGTGTGGACTAATTCATCATAATAGGGCCTGGTGGAAGGATCTTGTAAACACGATATTGGACATTCGGGTTTAACACAGAATGGAAAATTTCTTGTCTGGGAAAATATTAACTTTCAAAATAGATCCCGAACTATTATTACTTTCTTCTGTCTGAGAATCCAACTAAAAGAGACTACTTGGGAGACATAGGCATAGAGGGGGAGAATACTATTAAAATGAATCCCAGAGGAATAGAATTCACTAGACTAAACTGGATACGGTAAATTGAAGGACTTTCGTGACCACGAATTTTTAAGATTCAACAGAAGAGGGCTTCTTTTTGATAAAGCGAATGACCCAAGACTACGCACCTTGGACTTCACTAGTTGGTCTTGCGTGTTTTAAAATATTTTGTGATAGGGATGCTTGGTCCAAACTTGTAAGAAAATATGGAACACAGTTACAAGAACTTAATATTTTCTGTCTTCGAAGCAGAAAACAATAACAAAGCTGTAAGTTTAAGTTTTCACTTTGTGTTGGCTTCCATCATCTGCAGGTTCTGGCATCAGATAAAACGGGATAATGGAAAACGTGGTTGCCGCAGTATTTCCCAGCAATTGGCGAGCTGTCACTAGCAGAGAACCTCAATAGTGGGGCGTCGGTCGTTGCGGGCCTCAGGTACACAGAACGTCACTACTATGAGGCACACGTAGGCTTCAGTGCAATAGCGGCATATATCCTCATGAAGCCACATTATTACAACGGAAGAGTGAGCTCACTGCGTATAGCATTTTAAATCGAAAACCTTAAGTGAATGAGACAATTCGGAAGACCAAGGCACAGATGGGAGCATACAGTGAGATAGTTTTATACTACAAAGACACGAAGATAAGGCGGTAATGAACCTTGAGGTTCCTTAAAACCCGAGAAACTTGAGTAACTACAGACGTAAACCTTTCTAGTATAATGTATGACGTTAATTACTTAATAAAAGTTTTACTTATAAAACACAGACTGGCCTGATACAATATTTACAGGTTCAGTAATGTTCCACTCCTCGTGTTACATTGTTTCATCTGCAGGATTATATGTTATAAGTCTACATTCATTTCGTTGAACAGTTTTCTCAACAAAGACGCATTTCTGACACAGACAATTCGGCTGTGAAGAATAAATAAGACTGAATACACTGGAGACTTTGGTTACAAATCAAACTCATAAGCAAGGTCATCGGAGCCGAAAACAACAAATTGTTATATTTATTTTTGTCTACGTTTCATTTGACGACGCTGTCAACATCTCAGATTATAGATCTTCAAATTAAAAGATAATCAGCAAATAATGATTTGAAATGTATGTGAACTAATTTAAAACACCGTCTAGGAACTTGCCTGGAAAAAACGAAAATAAAATAAACCCTCAGTTGTCAGGGCTCCGGTTTCCGGTTCGCTATGTAAACCTAAGACATCGGGAATACGTAACCGGAGTGTTAATAACTTGACCGCGACGATTGGTACTCATTTCAACAGTAATAAAAGCGACGTACTGACAGAAGCGAGAGGCTCTGTGACTCATCGAAACAAGGTACCCATTCAAAATCCACGTAAACACCGTAATCCACCAATCGAACCGATTCTGTAAAACGTAACTTAACCTAATCTAACGGCTGTACCAAATGTGTCACTTGTCGCCACGTCATAGCTCGTCTTCAGAATGCGGATGGAGGAGACTGCTCCTAATACATCGAAACAAACAGTTGCGGACAGCCAACAAGCGGCTGTCCTCCAGATCGGGGGCTGGGCGGGGTCTTACTTAACACGTCGCCGTAAAGACCACGTTACACAGAGAGTCTCTCAAGTTGAGGGAAGCACACACTGATTAAAGTGTTCCAGAACTGGGTACTGAGAAGAATGTGCGAGAAAAGTAAAGGATGTCTGATAAAGCCGCATAATGAGGATCTCCATAAAACATTCTCTACCTAATGTTATTATAATGATCAAGTCAAGGAATACAACACTGACGAGGTATGTAGAGCGCATGGGGAAGATGATGGGAGCGTAAAGAACTTTGGAAAGCCTGATGGGAAGAGACCAGACAGACAACCTAGTCGTTGGTGGGAGATAATATTAAAATAGATATTAGAGTAATAGGCCTCGCGGTCTGAGGCGTGGGCCTTGTGCCGCTTGGTCGCTGGAACCGTGGGTTCGAATCCCACTCAAGCCATGGATGTGCTTCTGTGTTGTGCTGTCCTGTGTACAGGTAGAGGCCTTGCGACGGGCCGATCCCTCGTCCAAGGAGTCCTACCGAATGTCTATAGATCAAACCAACGAAAAGTTGGGACCCGCAGTGCTCAGGCACTTGAAGAACAGGTCGTTCCCAGTATTCCCAGTATTAGGGTAATACGGCTGTAGACTGGATTCATCTGGTTATGAATATCAATAGGTGGCAGACAATTACGTGTTTGGTTCTGAACCAACCGGTTCAATAAAAGGTGGGTAATTTCTTAATTAGCTAAGTAAATATCGGCATTTTAAGATTGACTCTGCTCCATGGAATTAGTTAATGTAACGGAATCCCACGAAACCCTTGCAAAAAACAACCCAAAATTTCATAACAGAATTATTCCAACTGCCAAATATTTAGATCAAATGCTTTTACAGACACACAGCCTTAAGCATTGAGATTCGTGGCATAATCATCCGGTATTTATAAAGGTATAAACCATACACGATAAAATCAGAGAATATCTGTGACAGATTATATGTTTCATCCTTAAGTACCTCATAAGCTTGTACAAGAATTACGATTAAATAACTCAAGCAGAACGGATCAAATCGCTTTAAGTAAGATCTAACTGGGTAAGAGGAACAAACATATTCTTCTATGTCGGTTATACTCTGCTTCATAGCAGTTAAATAGCACATGCCATACATATTAAAAAATATTCGCAATAAAGTCCTTGTCAAATATCCAATTATCCGTAGGTTTATCGAATTTCTTCAGTCATTATAATGATCTTCTAGGACATTAATTAAGTCCCGTTTTGAAACATCTTTTACACTTACTTTTTCGGTTTTTCTCAATACCTCCAGATTAAACCTGAGACAGCATCTTCATTAACACACGCTGCTACGCTGATCCTTACCGTTTAATTATACAAGATCATATCATCATTACATTCGACACTGACAAAGTCCGAAGTTGATTCCAGCGTTGTTGAATAATAGAGGGTCAAGACAGAAAGTCTTGAATTCAATCGATGTACCGCAGTTCGGATCCCTCACTCGTGACCTGGTTTCCTGCTGTGTTTGCATGTGGCATTTGTCATCGCCTCTCGCCGTCTTTCCACAACCCACTGTCTCAATAAACACTGAAGCATAACCGCGTGGCCATGACAGGGAAAAATGTTTTCCTTTCTTTATTTTGTTCCTCGATTCCAACCTTTCTCCCATTCGTTCCGTCTTTCTATCTTTCTTCCTTAACAATCTGGTGCCACCACCTCTCTTGTCCCTTCTTTCTTCTCCCATTCTTATTTTTCTTAATTCCCATTCTTTCATTCAGCATTCTACTTAATCCCTTTTCTTTTCGGCAATCCCCCCATCATTCATTCTTCATTTCTTACTTTCGTTTCCTTCATTCTCTAATTCCTGTTCTTTCTATCTCTGTACGAAGAAGTTACTTCCTTCCAGCTAAAGACTGCCGGAGCTTGAATGTGACAATTCAAATTCTTCGGGTTTTTAATCCCCCAGACCCGCAGAACTGAGGCTGCTTTAACGCTCTACGTTTTGAAGCACGGAAACTGTTGATCATTACGTAAACCGTGACTTGTAAATTGATTGAAAACTGAGTACTGATTCGTAGGTTTGTTTAAAATACTCTCCCAGTCCACTTCATCTATCAACCAAACCCGAGAGGAACTCGCCAGCATTGAGCTCCACTTTCTAACTAAATAAAGCAGGGTCCTATTAAAAAAACTAATAGTCTCTCGGCTAATAAAGACATTCCTCGCATTTTATGGAACCAAAAGTTTCATTAGTCAGTTCACGACAGCCAGCCACTGGATTCTACCTTAAGCCTGATTAATTCAGTTAAAACCCTCCATGGCTGTTTCTTTACATCTGATGTAATATTCCTTTCTATACATAGATCTTCCAAGTGGTCACTTTCCTTCACATTCTCTGACTAAAGAGTTTTAACTCTTTCCTATCTCTCATTATGTCTCGTCTACCCTATCCACCTTATTCTCTCACCGAATACAATTTTCTGAAGAGAACAGCTTCCTGTTCCTGAACCGCTTTACGTCCAAATATTTTTCTCAATATCCTTCATCAGACAGTCTAAATCTGTGTTATCTTCTAGGGTGAGATACTTAGTTTCACATTCATGCAAAACAAAACGTAATGTTATAGTTTTGTATATTTTAATCCGTACGTTTTTAGGTAACAGAAAATGTATCTGAATTAAACGGTGACAAAAATTCCTGGAATTCAATTTACAGTCTAATTAACTTCCTTGTTCTATCAATCGATCTTATTTCATTATTATAGATACCTATGGTCAGTTTTATGTTTATAGAACCTATCAGACACTTGAATGAGAGATCGTTCAACCAATGGTCACTATTTACACGCACAAAAAAGAAACTGAAGACAGTATAAAAAAGCAAACATTTAGCCACCCAAATCACGTTTCAAATCACAAATCCCAGATTTGCAAGAGCCAAAATATTGCTTGACTTAGATTACACGGAACTAAATCGAGACAATTTTACACCTTAAGGACGAAACCACGGTTGATACGAGAAGTGTCCACGTTGTCAACAAAGTATGCTTACACCTACGATAAATGGAATGAATATCATGTTAGGAAGCACAGACTTCAAATCTGAAACGGTGCAGGATAACGGATACATCTTGCAAGTAGGGCCTGCAAGATCGCTCCGCCCACTGCACTCCACAAATATTTAGGTTATATTTTCTGCCCTGAAAGTAAATGATTACGTTCCACAGTCATACAAGCAAGGAATATATATACGCACTCTTTTAACGTAATTACCTATACTTTAAGGAGCAGTTTGGTGTATACAGAATTCATACACTCCGAATTATTTATTTGCATTATAATTTCTTCAAATTCAGAATTAGTCTATGCCCAAACTACAGCATGATACAGACTTTATGTGTTAATAACAAAAACGTTTAGCACTGGTGTGAATGTCATTACAGTATGAGTGTAACTAGGCTATGACGTCATTACAGGTCACATCCGTTGTTTACATCATTAGTGATGTCAATCAAGTCATGTATAATCGATTAGCACAAGAGATTTTGAGTGGATTTTAAAGTTGGAGGCGTTGCCATGGTTACCATGATATTACAAGAGATGCGTTCCGGGAAATTATAGTGTGGGAGAGTTTAACGTTAGAGGATATCGTCCAACTACTACCAAACACACAGGACTCGCGAACACTGCAATAAACTGCATTAAGCCTACTTTGTTTCCATGCAGTCTTTGAACGAACACCGTAAAATGAAACAACAACAAAGACCGATTGTTTGTTCTTTCATGTTTCATTTCTCGAACGACTTCAATGCTTTGATATGGTGAATCTGCAATAACAACGCCGGCGAAATTTAATCTTGTTCTTTAGCTGTAGAATACAGCTTCTTTCCAATCACAAAGATAAAACCAAATTTAATGGATAATATAATTAAGATCCTATATGCGGTGCCCGAATTTATAACTTGTGTTGGGCAAGGCCGTGGTCTAGGCAACACGGAATTTTCCTCCGGGGGCTTCCCCGGTTTCTCCGTGGCATCCCAACAATTACTCCATTCACACTCACACAGAAGAAGGCAATGGCAAACCACTTCTGGATCATCTGCCAAGAACGTATATGAACAGGTCCCAGTCCGAGAAAAGGATGGAAGGATCCTGTTCATATGGACCTGTCGTCAGACACAACACTAAATAAATGAATGATGGCCACGGTGGTCTAGCGGTCAGAACGCTGGCCTTGTAATCCTGGGGTCTCGGGTTCGATTCCCGGCGGTGCCCGAATTTATAACTTGTGTTGGGCAAGACCGTGGTCTAGGCAACACGGAGTTTTCCTCCGGGAGCTTCCCCGGTTTCTCCGTGGCATCCCAACAATTACTCCATTCACACACAGAAGAAGGCAATGGCAAACCACTTCTGGATCATCTGCCAAGAACGTATATGAACAGGTCCCAGTCCGAGAAAAGGATGGAAGGATCCTGTTCATATGGACCTGTCGTCAGACAGAACACTAAATAATAATAAATTAAAAAAAAGCAACAGCCATAGAAGAAAAAAACATATTAAATAAAATAAATAAAAATGACGAACAAAGAAAGGAAGAAGGTGTAAGAACGAAAACGATGAAAAACATAACAAAGAAGTACGAGGAGGAGGCGGTAACGACACGTGTGACTTCTCGGTCACAACGCACCATCTCATTAATTCTCATAATCTACTAATTTCGACGGGTTTTACATGGAGTCTGAATTACGGAAAGTTAAATTTACGAAAAGAACTACAGAAAAGATCCGGTCATCAGTGGTCGAGGGGTCTGAGGCGTAGGCCTTGAGTTCTGCTGTCCTGTTGAGGTAGAGGCCTTGCACTTGGTCCTTGGTCACTCGTCCAAGAAGTCCCGCCAAACATCGAAACTTATTCACATTTAAGAAGTAATTCTGAACTGGAGCAGGTCACATGTGACTATTCCGTAAGAGGAAGAAGAAGAAAGAAAGAAAGAAAGAAAGAAAGAAAGAAAGAAAGAAAGAAAGAAAGAACTGCTGAAAATAAAACCTGCAAAATGCTGTAAGCATAAGGCAGGTGAATATGAGCCCGAGAGAAACAAAGACTGGAAAGTGTAACTGAATGCAGAACAAGCGCCTGGTATACCCTGTCACGAACTGCTTCCCTCTGTCACGTTAAAATTATTAACTCATTAATTAACTAACTACATGTTTCCGGTCTACTTTGAAAAGTTGGAAGTTATTCACATGTTAAACAAATGTTCCGCTTTTTATGGTAACAGGCAGATCGTACCTAGAAGAGTCAGCAATTGCAACCTATCCTGAGTAAATGAAATTCAGTCCACCTCTTCACACTCCATTTCTGTAAGATTCACTTTTATATTATTATCCTCCTACGTACGCCTGCACATAGATTTCCAAGTTCTCTCTTCTCTTGAGGTTTACCGACTAAATTATGTTACGTATTTCTGAATTCCCCTTCAACATTAATTTACGTAATTTGACCAAACTAAAATAATGGAGAAGAATAAAAAATATGAAGATACTAATTAATAAAAGAAAAGAAACACCGCCCCACTACACACCACGGAAGCCATTGGGGGGGGGGGCCGAAGGTACAGCCTCTATTCTTTATTGATCTCGGCACCAGACAGGGATCAAACTACGGTCGTCCATTTCGTAGGCAGGCACTTTTCTGGCTCAGATACCTCGGTCGTAGGCAGTTTATTTTCCAGCCACCTGTAGCTTCCTCTTTCTTAAGTTAAAATATTTTCTTCGGGACATTAATTTTCGAATGCTATATGCGTACAGTATCAATGAAAACCATCTATTCGGATGAAAGCCAGCTTACGCATGTATGTATGCCAACGAGGTTCATATACGCAAATGCTAAGAAATGTTACGGGCCCCATTGGCCATGTATTATTGCAGTCTGACCTCTGTGTTGTCGTTCAGCTTACTTAAAATCAACCTCTATTCAATTCAGAGCCAGCTCCAGCTGCCTATTTCCATCTTTGTGCTAATTTCCATAGTTCTCCTTGGCCTTCCATGTGGTCATTTTCAAAGATGTATCCACATCAAAATTCAGTAAGCATTTCTTTTCTGCCAAATACGAGCTATATGACCAGCAATAGGCCATCTCTTAAACTTAATTTTCATAACAATATTATATGGACTATATAAATCACGAATTTCCCTGTTAAAATATGTCCTCAATTATTCACTTCACCCCTTCTATGCTCAAATGTTTTCCTAAGTCCTCCATTGTCAAAAACTCACATTGGCTCTTGCAGGTGAAGAAGATTACGTGCCGAAAAATGAAACTAGCGATCTCACTATTCCATTTACTATCCAGACACAGGTATCAAGTGAGAAAACTACTGGCCTTTGTCGAAATATAGAAAAGCCTATGTTTCTATGTTTATAATTTTTAGGCTAATTATTACCGTCTAGTTGAATATACACACAAAATGAAAATTCTTCTGCTCAGTACCGGTCCCATATAGGAGCCGGCGTAGCTCAGTCAGTATAGTGACTGGCTAAGGACTGGGCGACCGGGGTTCGATCTCCGACGGGGGCAGAGGATTTTTCCTCTAGCCTCTGGGGCCCACCCAGCCTCCTCTACAATGGGTACCGGAGTCCTTTCCCGGGGGTAAAGCCGGCCGGGGTGTGATGCTGACCACTCACCCCCATCTAGCGCCGAGGTCAAGAATGAGTAGGAGCTATATCTCCACTCCCCCCAAGCGCCTACATGGCGTATAGTGGGACAGCTTTACCGGTCCCATATAATGGAATATCATGTCTATATACTTATTAAGTGGTATGACAAACCTTAACTAAAATACCGTTCTTGAAATGTATAAATATACGATTTTCAAATTATCGAATGTTGACTTTCACTTATGTTTATACTTATATTTCAGTAAACAGCTCTATATATCGATTATTCGATATCATTCTTTAGACATTTTTTGTATCTGTTTCTGTACCGCAAACAATGACGTATGATGGATCTGACAGCAGGGACATTGTTTTCGAGCAGCCAAAAGTAACATGTGGTTTGAGGATAATGACACCAAATGGGAGTATTACAATGCTATATAATTAAGACAAATTGGTAAGTAGATTACACAATGCATGTAGGAACATAATACAATATTGTATTGTGATGCATTCAGAAATAAATTTGAGTTTCACTGCCTGACTGACTAGCTAATTAACTATAGATAGCAGAGTAATTCAGAAGCTAACAGTCGTTCAACACCTCAAGAAACTGAATTCTATCTCTCGTCGTATTTTCTTTCGGTCCACTTTAATATTTTTCCCCCGTCAAAATGGAATATTCCAGTTAACTGTCCTATATTCCAGTGATGGGCTTATGGGGAAGTTTTGGAGACACGTTAATTTCTTTCTTTGGTTTGTCAGATAAAGGAAGATAAAAAGTCTGATTTCTATAAAACCTTCCACGTTATTTATCTTTGCAAAATTGTGATAATGCCTACTGGTTACACTGAGTCATAAAAGTTTTTAAAACATTTTAGAATGAATTTAAAATTATTAATTTTATGGTAATTTCCCCACAAACAATTCTCTCATGTCTGCCTAATCCTGGGTTATATTATTATTATTATTATTCCATCTATTCACCACTTTATAGGGTATTTACTTCCATGTACCCGAGACAAACCATGCCCCTGAGGTACAGCAGCAGCTATTTCCGAAATATATTTTATTTTTAATACGTGTTACATGTATTATTTATTTTTATTTAGTGTTCTGTCTGACGACAGGTCCATATGAACAGGATCCTTCCATCCTTTTCTCGGACTGGGACCTGTTCATATACGTTCTTGGCAGATGATCCAGAAGTGGTTTGCCATTGCCTTCTTCTGTGTGTGAATGGAGTAATTGTTGGGATGCCACGGAGAAACCGGGGAAGCCCCCGGAGGAAAACTCCGTGTTGCCTAGACCACGGCCTTGCCCAACACAAGTTATAAATTCGGGCACCGCCGGGAATCGAACCCGAGACCCCAGGATTACAAGGCCAGCGTTCTAACCACTAGACCACCGTGGCGGGCACATGTATTATATAGTTTTATAATTATAATAATAATGATTATTGTTATTATTATATCAGTGTTTGCCTGCAATTGGCTTCTTGCTGTTGGCAAAGACTTTAATAAATTAACTGAATTGAAACGAATTGAATTATTGCGACTTATCGAGAATACGACATTCCAGTTTATCGAGCATTAATGTTCAGAAACCTCTTCATAACCTATCATCATAAAATTAATACAACAGCAAACAAACTGTAAAATATATTAACAAAAAATAAAAGGTCATAATAGAAACTTATACAAATGTACTTAAATAAACAGTTACAATGAACAGAAAAGGTGCTGGGTGGTTTAAAGTCGATGACAACTATTTACAAACTACTGAATAAATATTAATGAAGGCGTTCGAAAATACGGTATTCGGTGATAAAAAGAATCTTCTCAAGAATGAAAATACTCCACTGAATTAATTGGGATTATTATGAAACGAAGGGTAAGCACCATCCCAGTAAGACTATTTACTTATTTAACAACATCAGGCAAACCCCAGGCCGATACAAAGATCAGGAACCTTCAGATTACAAAATTGACCACCATTACACTGGAATGTTTGATGTTATACATTATGATTTTGATTAAAGTGTTAGGAATGACATTAATTGAATTGAAGTTCCGCAGATGATCTGCCAGTCGTCAGCATCCACGAGTATGTATTAACAAGCTATACGTTTAGATTCATCAACACAAATTAATACTTCCTGGAACTGTATTTTTATTACACACGCTTGGTTTACACAAAGGGAAATAATTTTATATCAATTATCAAAACAAATTATCCTGGCTTCTTTTACGTTGTTTTGTTTTGTATGCCTCTAGCACATCCACGCACAGAAGCATTACAACAACAAACACACCATCTCTTCATGGTATATTATAATACGTTCACCTGTCTTTCTGTTAGGAAATGATACAAAATAACGTTAGGTGCAATGAAAAGGAATATGAATCATCTTTACTTTAAACAGCATACCATTTTACGCTTTATGCAATATAACTGGAATTTGGATGGTTGGCTGGATATTTTGTTTCAGAGAGGAACTACAATGCGTCTACTGGCATGGTTAGAAAAAACAACGCTCTCATTCCGGCCCCCGGCAGGAGCTGCATGATTCATTCAAAAGAGCTAACGGCAACTGCCGCTAAAATTATTCACACAACAATGCAGATATGTCCAACATCGTGACAAAAGATAGGTTATTGTTATTTTTGTTGTTGTTATTGTGTGTGTGTGTGTGTGTCTGTTTGTAGTTCGCTATACGAGGTGCGATCGGAAAGTTTCAAGACTGTGGCAATAGAGGGCGAACCGGTTGTAGTACGAGCTTCTGCCGCTAGGGGGTGCGGCCTACATTCATAGTGAATCAGTGTGCCAGCCGGCATCATCGAATTAGCATTTGTTTCTTAGTTACGGGCGTTTTGGTAGTGCATTACACCGACCCTCCTGCGATTTCGGAATGGCGTGTGCATCAAATTTTGCCAAAGACTCGCCAAAACGGCTACGGAAACCTATGAAATGCTAAAGCAAGCATTTGGGGAGTCCGCAATGGGTCGTGCACAAACTTTTGTGTGACATTCACGTTTTAAAAATGGCCGAACCTCTGTCGATGATGACGAGCGTTCTGGACGACGATCTTCGAGCACAACGCCCGAAAATGTTACGAAGATTCGGCAGGCCATTCACGAAGATGGACGTCGTACCATCAACGACTTGTGCGACATTGTTGGGATAGGCTAGGGTCAGCTGATTCTAAAGGAAGAACTCCACATGCGACGCATCATGACAACGCGCCAGCGCACACCACCCTCAAAGTTCGGCAGTTTTTGGCCTCAAACACCATGGCCGTCATCCCGCACCCTCCTTATTCGCCTGATTTAGCTCCGTGTGACTTCTTCCTCTTCCCAAAGATGAAAATTCAGCTAAAGGAAAGGAGATTTGAGACGATAGAAGAGATTCAGGCAGAATCGCAGATGGTGCTTGACAGGCTGACAAAGAAAGATTTCCAGGGATGCTTCCAGGCTTGGCAGCGGCGCTGGGATCGTTTTGTTCACTCCCAGGGGAACTACTTCGAGGGTGATGGATGAATTTAATACCTGAAATAAGTGTACGGGTTTTTATAGGCGCAGTCTAGAAACTTTCCGATCGCACCTCGTACTATTGAACAGCGTGTTATTTTTTCGTAGCGATCGTTTGTGAAATGTGGTTTCGCTAGAAAGTGTCTAAGAAAATTTCGCCATAAATTTCCCAGAATCACAGTTCCAAGTACAATGGGCGTCCATGAACATATTTATAAATCCAGTCTACTGGATCATTTCTGGACGACAAATCTGCTAAAAACTGTGTTTATTAAAGAAACAGACAAAATATGGGCTAGGTTAGAACACACGCTACAGAAATAATTGAGACGGCATCTCTAAATCGTATTTAAGTGGCACGAAGGATGTGCGCGTGTACAAGGACATCGTTTTCAACGTCTCTTATAATACAGGTTAGTTGATTTTATTTGAAGATTTCTGTCTTCTGGGTTATTGCGCTGTGTAGTCTGGTCGATGTTAACCAACGTTTCAGAGGTCATACTGCCTCCGTCATCAGGGCGATGAATATGCCAATAGGGTGTGAGGAGTTGGATTTTATAGGCAGGGACGTGAAAGGTGTAGCCTGCCCCGAGCCAATGGGAGCAGGTATGGGAGTGGACCAATGGTAGCACGTGGGCGAGGGTGGGAGAGAAAGTAGAGAGAGAAAGGTGAGTGTAGTTGTATGGATAAAGGCCCTGAAAGGGGCCGAGTTACTGGTCTGGTTGGTTCTGGCGGCGCACTCTTGCTCGTTCTCGGAGTCCTCGGAGTGTGTGGATCAGAGGCTTCCAGGACCGGCTCAGGTGAAGTCCATCTTCCCTGTTAAAGTTATCAGGATGAAGTTCGATCTCGATGGCTTCCCTGATTAACCGGTCCATGTAGCCGGTTTTTGAGGAGAGGATAGAAGTGTCCTCTAGCTGTATCTTGTGCTCCAAGTTGAAGCGGTGTTCAGCAACCTCGACATAGACATTCACCGGAAACCTGACGGCTCATTAGGCCACAAGGTGTACCGGAAACCAACCCATACCGACCTTTACCTCAACTCCAATTCCCATCACCACCCGTCCAACAAACAGGCCGTGCTCTCGACCCTGGTACACAGGGCTAAAGCCCTTTGCGACCACGACAGCCTACAGAGTGAACTGGAGGCACTCACCACCACCTTCAGGAAAAACGGGTACAGCAACCGTCAGATTCAGAAAGCTCTCAATCCGCCTGCGAGGCTGCCACCGCCTACTGAAAAACCAGCCTCGGTTGCCTTCCTGCCCTACGTCGGGACGACCTTCAACCGCATAAGCAGGTTGCTGGCCAGGCACGACATCAAGTCTGTTGGTCTTCCGCCAAAGAAAATTCCCAGTTTTCTCCGGCCGGTAAAGGACGACCTAGGACTGAAGACGCCTGGCGTATACAGAGTTCCCTGCGAGTGCGGAAAAGTCTACATCGGCCAGACAGGCCGTTCCGTTGAGGCCAGGATCAAGGAGCACGAACGCCACATCCGGCTCGGGCAGCCCGAGAAATCTGCGGTTGCTGAACACCGCTTCAACTTGGAGCACAAGATACAGCTAGAGGACACTTCTATCCTCTCCTCAAAAACCGGCTACATGGACCGGTTAATCAGGGAAGCCATCGAGATCGAACTTCATCCTGATAACTTTAACAGGGAAGATGGACTTCACCTGAGCCGGTCCTGGAAGCCTCTGATCCACACACTCCGAGGACTCCGAGAACGAGCAAGAGTGCGCCGCCAGAACCAACCAGACCAGTAACTCGGCCCCTTTCAGGGCCTTTATCCATACAACTACACTCACCTTTCTCTCTCTACTTTCTCTCCCACCCTCGCCCACGTGCTACCATTGGTCCACTCCCATACCTGCTCCCATTGGCTCGGGGCAGGCTACACCTTTCACGTCCCTGCCTATAAAATCCAACTCCTCACACCCTATTGGCATATTCATCGCCCTGATGACGGAGGCAGTATGACCTCTGAAACGTTGGTTAACATCGACCAGACTACACAGCGCAATAACCCAGAAGACAGAAATCTTCATATTCACCGCTGTGAGAACCTCAAGTCTTACATTGATTTTATTTGTTTTACGGACCGACTCTTGACTCGTAGCGCTTGGTGGTGGGCCATGCAGCTCTTGCCACAAGCCGGGATTTGAGAGTTGTTATTTATCATCGAACAACTGAACAAATAGGAATTATCCAGCAGCAATTTTAACTGGCTCGAATAAATTAAGCATTTTAACCTCAGCGACCGATCTGTCAATACAAACTTTGTTTGCCACAGTAAATGTAGGTCTAATTTCAAATATGCGTAATCCAATAAAAACGAAACACTAACATTTTAGGTGTTCTTTACGCTTTGTCATAAACAAATAACGCCTTATGGGACTCTCCATGTATGTCTGTCTCTCTATAGGGTTTTTATCACAATGCTACAACAATGAACATGTATCACTCTTATTATTATTATTTAGTGTTCTGTCTGACGACAGGTCCATATGAACAAGATCCTTCCATCCTTTTCTCGGACTGGGACCTGTTCATATACGTTCTTGGCAGATGATCCAGAAGTGGTTTGCCATTGCCTTCTTCTGTGTGTGAATGGAGTAATTGTTGGGATGCCACGGAGAAACCGGGGAAGTCCCCGGAGGAAAACTCCGTGTTGCCTAGACCACGGCCTTGCCCAACACAAGTTATAAATTCGGGCACGGCATAAAGAACACCAATGTAATGTTAGTGTACTCCAAAGAGTAAAGTTTCATAATCTTGTTATGTTTTGTTCTCTTAAAATAAATGTTGTTATTTTTAAGATAATTTAAAGAGAAGTCGCCATGTTCTTAGAAGAGTCATTTCTACTGTTTGCCCAAGCATGGCCGAGAAAAAGAGTAATTCTTAAATGTAGAAATTTTAATTGAGAAATTAATAGAAGTGTTCCCAACCTTGAAAACAGCATGGCCCTTGTGTGGGGATAAATTTTACGTGCGTCTGCAGCTTTTAGGTGCTGGCTCAACTGAGCTGGGAAGCGTCATAATAAAAGTAGAATCCAGGTTTCACGCTGTATATAGACTTCATTTCCCATTATGTAAAGAATACATAAGTAGCATTTCACGTATCTTTGCTGTAATGGAACAATGTGGATTGTATTTACATGAAACGACGCAAAAATTTCTCTGTTCTTTTATTATTCTGATCCTGGAGAAAATGTCGTACGTTTCTCTCAATAAATTGTAAGAATAAACGTTCCGGTCTGGTTGTAGGGACTACAAGTACAACAAGAGTGGCGTAAGACACATACACGTGTCAATAACGTTCGAGACTGACTGCCTTATATCCAGTGGGCATTAGAATGTATGGACCATTATTTCCATGTCCCCTTGCTTCTTAACGGTACAATGCAGAGAGAAATTAAGAAGCAAATAAAGGAAGAGAGAAAGAAGGATAGGCCAGAATTCCACAAGAACTACATCGACAAAAGTTCATCTTATTCTTTCACAAATAGGTGAAACACATCAAGATAATAATGTTTCTGTAAAGTGCATTAGTTTTAATACAGAACAGACTATTTCCTTTAAAGATCACAGAAGCTTTAGGAATCGCGTAAGATATTTGCCAAGACAGAAATCCAGGGTTTTAAGGACACGAACGTCCAGAAGACGGGAACTTCATTTCCGATGCTTAGTACATTTAAACCTGTATCCAGACAGTCAGAAAATTGGTTTAGAATCCCACAATAGGACATTGTTCTGGAATGTCATTCAAGTTAAAAACACAGGGCTTGATAAAACTACATACAATTCAAAGTTTTATATCTGCATTCGCGACGTACGTACAATTCTCAGGCGTCAACAATAATATCATATTGTTGCTATCACAAAGATAAAAATGTTGGTGCCATATGTTGACCGTAATAAAAAAATACTGAATTGTTGAGAGCTTGTTTTCAGACACTCATTATGTCGTATTTCTTCACGAAAACACCGACGTCGTGACGGAGTGGTTAGCATTCTGGCTTCGCATTTGTGGAGGACGCGAGTTCGAATATCGACACAGAGACTGGCTAAACTGACAGATGTTTCTTGCGGTTTTCCTCAGTCTCTCCAAGTAACTCCCGGGATACTCCCTTAAATTAGAGCACAACAGCTTTCTTCCATATCCTATCCAATTCATTATACATCCTACCATTCGATGCTCTATGTAGTTTTAGCTATTGGCAGAGTCGATTTACAGGCTTATGCCATAAGTAATTGTAACAGTAAGAAGAAGTATTTACAACATTAAGCAATTACTGATGAAATTAGGATTTTGAAAATCGGACGTGATTCCTGAAGTAAATACTGAAGTCACAATAATTTGTCTGTAATTTGGAAAAAAAATAATGAAATCGTGGTGAAATAATTTAATAATCTGAATGTAGTACGTCGGTTAATACCTTACAGATAACATTTTATAATTTCACAAAATAAGATAGTATTTCAAAAATCTATCTGTTATGGATACTATAGCAATGTATGAGACCAGGTAAACTAAAAATGGAGCTTCATTAAATACCTGACGAATTATTTGATTGCTTTATTACAGCGACAATTCTTTGAAGATTGCGATATAACAGTGGCAGTGCCTTTCGTCGTTCGAAAACTTTTAATTTTCCGTTGCATAATTGTCGATTACGTCCAAAGATTTCTAAAGAATATTGGACCCACAGTCTTGCAACTAACGTCTAATGTCCACTCACATAGAATTCTCCTCCTCCGCCTCTACTCTTGTTATTTCCCTTTTCTTTCGAAATATTTATCTCCTTAGAGAAACTTCATGTACCACAAATATACTATTCTGTTTATGATCGAAAACTTAGAGTATATCCCCCATGGAAAATCTATTTCAATTTCCTCATTTCATGTTATTGCATTGTATTTAGCAAAAGTTAATATATCAAACCACAAAGACAAAGTAGGCAAGCGATCTCTAGAAACGTCGCTGCTGACGTCTATATTCCTGGTTGCTTCTTCAGCTGGAAAGGAAATGCTACGTCGATTTAGCCCTCACTCCAATAAAAGATACCTTACGCCAGCCTCTATGTACTATCAAATCCCTTAGTTTAGATTAGACGTTCCCATAAATCAGCTACGTTAAGGTGCTTGCAGGAGTAGGCCACTATTCCTTTTTTGAACTGGGAAAATCCACCAAAAAGAATACTTTGTTAAGACTGTCTAAAGATTCAACTCCGCATTTAATTGACTAAAATCACGGTTACCTGAAATCTACGTTTGATTATGCACTCTTAAATACATTGTAATAGAAGAAACCACGAAATTTAAATTAAGGCTTAACAAATTCCAAAACGTTTCTGACAATCGTTTTGTATTGTAACAAAACAACTTTATTTGAATCAATGATTTTATTTCCTTCTCAAAAACGTCCGGCTCGAATGCCCAATATACAAAAGTAAACCTTATATATACATATAAGTCACGAAACATGCAGTGGGAGGTAATCAGACGAAAATTAACCAAAAAAATAGCAAATATAAAAAAAACGGAACGTAAAAGAGATGACAGATCGTAGAATTTGCCAGGAATCCAGACCTAGGCAGAATCGTAAGAACCCAGACAACGAACGAAGGTAAACCATCTTTGTCAGGTTCGGTGTTACAGATTTACAAATGGTTAATAAAGGAGTTTCAGAGCTGACATTCTGACAAAGTAAAAACTAAATTTCGAATTTATTAGATGGGCAAGCATGATATCCCCGAAGGCTAAAGCACCATCAGTCTTTGGCCACATAATATGGAATTGTGTTCCAAATTCCATTCTGAAAATGGATGTTTATTTGTATTATGCTATAGGCTAGTGGTTTCCGAACTTTTTTAATTTCGCTGATAACCCGGAAGCCATTGTGCTCTCTGGGGTAGGCCACAAGTATTTTATATTTTATAACATCATTCCAGCGGGGAACAATATTACTGACGGAAAATGGCAAATTTTATGGTCAACGCATCTAAACAAATAATAGTAATAATTATAAGCAACAATTAAATCGCACTTAGCAGGGCAAAAGATAAATGAAATTAAACAAAATAAGCCTAGTTAAAAAAATGTAACGTGTTGGATTAGTCTCATGGCCTAATTTCAAAATACATGAATATACATATGTATTCATAAAAAATGGCCTGCTGTTGCCGAACTAACGGTGATCAGCTGTTTTGAGGACATAAAATATGAACATGTAAAACTGACAACACAAAATTATTCAATCACGTCATGCCAGTATGAATTCGTCCGGGGGGGGGGGGGGGGGGAAACACATTTTTGAGTTTCCTATTAATGTAAGTGTTAAACAATAAATAAATATATTTTACAGCCGCTATAGAAGTATCTATCTGTCGGCTATAATGGAACAGCTGCTACAGACGGAATTAGCTGCCAGCCGGGCGGACCGAGAGATTACGTGAAATCTGCAAAACGCAGAAAGCTCCATACATTGACTTGGTTTTCTTTTTCTTCGAACTGGAAAAAGACGGTCGTTTTTCAGTTTCAGTGGCGGAACACCTCAGTCGAGCTGTTGGAACACCAGCGAAAGGCGGGAACAATTTGGAAACTATTAATCTAAGTCAAAGTCTTGTCATCGGCTCTCACAAATCCAATAATTCTAGAACAGATTAAATTATGTAAGGCCTAAACTCCTACACCAAGCGTTATCACACTCCTCCGCGGGTCAGAAGGGTTATAATGAGAAACGCTGAGATGATAAAACTTAGTTTAGAGATTGTGATAGTCCCTTCTAATGGACTTCAATTATTAGGGTGTTTACTTTATGTCGGTAGCGAAGCCAGCTTCTGAAACATATTGTTTTTAATCAAAGATAAAATAAATTGAGAAAAATACGCATCAGTTTAGATTCACTCCAGCTCGAGAAGACAGTGGAGTGGATTCCTAGGTCCGCTACTTTAATTTAGGATAGAATATTAAACATTGCAACAAATTCATTCTCAGATCTGGACAAATGCACAAGTCATAGTCCACAAAGCTGTCAACAGCAAAATGGAAGATATCCGTCTTCTGGGTTGTTGCGCTGTGTAGTCTGGTTGATGTTAACCAACGTTTCAGAGGTCATACTGCCTCCGTCATCAGGGCGATGAGTATGAAGATTTCTGTCTTCTGGGTTGTTGCGCTGTGTAGTCTGGTTGATGTTAACCAACGTTTCAGAGGTCATACTGCCTCCGTCATCAGGGCGATTCTTAGTATTTAGATTTCTGTCTTCTGGGTTGTTGCGCTGTGTAGTCTGGTTGATGTTAACCAACGTTTCAGAGGTCATACTGCCTCCGTCATCAGGGCGATATTCATCTTCATACGGATATCTTCATACTCACCGCTGTGAGAACCTCAAGTCTTACACAGCAAAATGGAACCTAAAGCCAAATGTGAAGAAGCAAAGGGAAAAACAGATAAAAAGAACACGAATGATTGCATAAAGAAGAAATCAGTCTGATTTATCCCCCGACTGTCTCTCGCTTTGATCCCCGATGGATAAGTGACAGAGTGGACCACAGACTCCATCTGGATATGTTCGTCTTGGGTCCCGATGCTCCTATCCGGTATCAAACCCGGGCGACCCAACCGTGGACCTAATTAAAGAAAGCACTGTATTTGTTATAAGGTGCACAAGACGAAAGTATAACTGAGAGATCGCGTCTGTCCCTCAGTCCGCGTGATACATCTCAAAAAACTACTCAACAAATTTTGGTTATATTCCTTACCGTTGAAATTTATCTGAAAGTCATCGGTTTAATTAAATTTTAACGTATGTCTATCCAATATTTATTTTTGAAAAGTGGCATATCATGAACGTGATCAATAAATCTACGTAATTTAGTTCTAGAACAAATACAAATAATTAATAATTTATTACGAGGCTCGTTCACAAAGTAAGTTTCCCTGGGGCCGTTTACAGAAACAAAACACAATTTCATGGAAATATTTATTGCAACAGATACAGCAAGTGTCCAGCTATTTTTCAACATATTCGCCACCGGAATTGAGACATTGGTCATACCGTGGGACCAACTTTTGAATACCTGTGTCGTAGAAGTCTGCCGCCTGGGATTGGAACCACTGTGTGACAACCATCTCCGCCTCTCTGTCATTCTCAAAACGCTGACGCTGACCGGACAGGAATTTCTTGAGGTGTAGGAAAAGATGGAAATAACTGGGAGCGGGGTCCGGGCTGTAGGGTGGATGATTAAACACCTCCCAGCTGAACTCCTGCAGGAGACTTGCTGTCCGTCAAGCCGTGTGCGGCCTAGCGTTATCACTGACCGCACTTCACAGTCGGCGGGAGCTGGAATAAGAACCTCCATCTTCAACAGCTGCAACGATGCTACTGTGAGAACGCGGGAAGTACCGTTAGTGCATGCGCCATGCTACGTCATTGCTCTATCACGTACGCACAGTCGCTTCGCGCAATATAAGGTTTGCTAGCTGTGGGACGAGTGGGAAACTTTCTTTGTGGACGCGCCTCGTATTATACGTAGCCTATCTGATGTGTTATTTGTATGAACGCAATCTGTTTGAAACTTCAATACATGAACATGAACGGCAAAACTACATATAACATCGTAAAGATCATATTTGGGGTCGTAGTGGCCGCGCGGTCTGAGGCGTGGGTCTTGTGCCGCTTGGTCGCAGGGACCGTGGGTTCGAATGCCACTCAAGCCATGGATGTTCTTCTGTGTTGTGTTGTCCTGTGTACAGGTAGAGGCCTTGCGACGGGCCGATCCCTCGTCCAAGGAGTCCTACCGAATGTCTATAGATCAAGCCAACGAAAAAGTTGAGACCCGCAGTGCTCAGGCACTTGAAGAACGAGTCGTTCCCAGTATCCCAGTAAGATCGTATTTGGATGACACGTGTATGAAAACACGTTTTCACTTTTACTGGGAGATCTCTTCATGATATGAACTGTGTTGAAGGACTTTCAATAATGTTCTTCTTCCCCTTTACAAATAATGATTAATTGCGTTCTCTTGTATGAGGCTCAGAAACCTTTACATGGGTCGTGTAATAATATTTGAATGACCCGTTTATACAAAGCTCTACCTAGCTACTGGAATAAGGAGGTAATCCCAAAATAATTGACCATTAAAATCATAATTCTGTGTAGTTGATGAAACTTATGAGGGAGGAAGGGCATAAAAATATTAAAACCGTCACACATTTTTCGTAATATTTTACTTTGATACAAGATGAAAATAAATTTGCTTTTTCTCGCATAGCAAACAATGAGTTTCTCTCTTGAGATCCGTTCACTTAAGTATAAAGTCAACTTAAGCAAAGCAAATAACAAGAAGGGGAAGTGTATGTACATTCAACTGTGTATTTTAAGATAATATTTGCTATTGTGTATAAATCATTGGCTTTTATGTGAATTCATATCAGATACAAATATACTGTAGCAACGTTAACGACACTACAGATAGACCATTCCACACTACACAGAACCAGAACATGTATTTAATTTTATTTCATCAAATACTTAAGATATCAAAATAAGTTTAAATAAAATTTACATATGAAAATTATATATATATATGTCATGGGATGTAGCAATTCTCTACGACGAGCCATATTTACAAAACCAATAAAAATTTTTACGAAATTCACCATAATTTCAGGAGTATTTATAAACTGGAAAAAGCCTTACGTCCTAATCACTGAAAGGTAAAGAATAAAAGCCGAATATTCAAATTAGTTATGTGTAATAAGCCAACCTACTACGATAGGCATTGCAGTATAAGTATAATACGACTTTAATGATTCAGTGGCTAGTGTGCGTAGCTTTGATAGAAATCATCGTAACTTATTCAGTATTTGCTTGTTCACACATAAGCCCATAAAATGGTGCTACATTCATTTTGTTCCGAATCTACACAATTGCTTTACAAAACTGCTCACACTGTCGGCCACAAACTGGGACTAGCAATTGGGACATACGATCCTCAATGCAGCATACAAAATGTATTAACAAAAAACGATGTACCACGTGACATGACCCATAGCAACGGCCTTTGTTCAAAGAAAAACGAAGCGAGACAGACCTTCGCGTGTCAGTATCTCTCTAGACCAGTGGCATTCAACCTTTCTTGTTCGTGTACCCCCAAAGTTGTTGGTGTATAATTCAAGGTATACATAGTATATAACCTACATCTAAAATAAATTAAATAAATTACATTACTGATTATTCAGTGTTTATCATAATTCTTTTTTAAATTTCACGTACCCCCTAAGATGTCTTCGCGTACCCCCGGGGGTACGCGTACCCCAGGTTGAATACCACTGCTCTAGACTACGGACGAATTTGTTCCAAACTTAAAATATTTTATTTATCAAACACGTTTTAGTTTTTAATAAGAATAGTTTAATTCAGAACTGGGTTTCACAAATGGCGATGAAAGATATTTACAACAATTTTAACGCCGCCGCCAGTTGTAGTAGTTAAAATTATGAACAGCGTATAGTTCGCTACACTGTGTAACGATTTGTAACTACAGTTAACCACATCATACGGAATAAAATATTTGATGAGGATTAGGTGTCACAATTTCTCAAAATTTGATCAACTGACAATAAATTCCTCTACATGAACCTAACTACACAAGTTTGCAGACGGATATATTTCGAAACACAATGTACAATGAATTGCTCCAATATAAACTTATAATTTATACCGAGAACGTCCTTAATTTATTTGATTCTTACGCTTAACACGTGACGAAAAAAGTCTAGACTGAACTTTAAAAAGACATAGTCATGATTATTGTACAATTTAATTCAAATCTTTTTATGCTTATTTCCTGACAATTTGCAAAGAAAATCATGTTGACTCACGTTTTTCCCCGTTCATGTTTCAGCATCCTGCGCGGTTTAAACATGCAATACAGGCTGACGTCTTCATCATTAGCGTCACTTTCCATCATGCAACACGAACATTATGAGAAGTAGCTAAATTTCAAGGAACAAAATGTCACTTTGACTACAATTGAACCTAACCCCGACAACAAAATGAGTGGAAATACGTAGTCTCAGATATACCGCTGTTTTCTCTGTATTTGCATTAATGGGGGGGGGCGGAAAAAGTGCGCACGCGCTTTAAAAAAACGTCGACCCAGTACTAAAACTTGAGGTTGTGTTCCCGAGTGGAAATCTATCTATTACAAACTTTGTAACTATTACACGTTGTAAAACATTTTAATAACAAACATTTAAAACTTATAATTTTCTTCTGGCATGCCGTTGTTGAACTTTTTGGACACCCCTGCGCCTAATTTTCGAAACAGGAAAAATATCCGATATGTTTCCTCCGTTGTATCTATAAAAGAAGCTTTGGTGTGTGTTCTCATTATTTTTTATACAAGGCGTCCTTATACAACTTTTTTTTTGGATCTAATTTTCGAAACACAAAGTCCTTAATTTTCCCTGGGTCTTCTCTGTAAAAGCAAAATCTTCTCGAGACGACAGCATCTTTACGACCCGCCGTTCGGTTTACATGTGCAGTTGTAAAATATTTGTGGATATCCCTGCGCCTAATATTCTAAATAGAAGAAGTGTATAATTTTCCAGGACTATCTCTTAAAAGAAAAATTACTTTTGTATTTACCACTCTTATGACACTCCGTTTTAAAGAAACGTGCCTGTGTATAATTTTTTAGACATCCATGTGCCTAATATTCAACATATAAAGAATCGGTAATTATCTAGTGGTTTATCTGTCCAACAGGAAATCTGTATATGTACCATTTTTTTCTACAACGTATCGTTTGGGAAAAGAATGCTGAGGTAGACGGACTTTTGGATTATATATATATATATATATATATATATATATATTACAAACCAGCCACGGTGGTCTAGCAGTTAGAACGCTGGCCTTGTAATCTTGGGGTCTTGGGTTCGATTCCCGGCGGTGCCCGAATTTATAACTTGTGTTGGGCAAGGCCGTGGTCTAGGCAACACGGAGTTTTCCTCCGTGGCATCCCAACAATTACTCCATTCACACACAGAAGAAGGCAATGGCAAACCACTTCTGGATCATCTGCCAAGAACGTATATGAACAGGTCCCAGTCCGAGAAAAGGATGGAAGGATCCTGTTCATATGGACCTGTCCTCAGACAGAACACTAAATAAATAATAATAATATATTACATTTTATATTATTAGGATTGCATAATGAGATTTAATCTATAGTTATCCTAAATCACAACAATTTTCACGTTTACATTACGTATACCTACACAATTAACAGACATGAGGTACATCCAGTTGAAACTTATGAGAAAGGTATCGACAGCGAAACAGATTGATCGAAACAATAGGGTCCACGAGAAACTCGGTTTGTATGCTTGTACATGGGATAAATCCGCTGCACTGGTCTGTACATTCGAAACGTAAAAGCTAATGTAAATACATGTTCCGCTGACAACTTTTCGCCTCGTTTATGAAAACATGTAGATCTGTCATTCCACACGTCACATTCGAATAATTCCACTGACACATTTGAATTCTCTGCTGAATCCCCACGTTACTATCGAACTAAACTAACGGAGTCCATTGTTTTATAAATAGGCCTACAAACGCTTATTCTATTTAACACCTTACACAGAAAAACGACGTAATAGAAAAAAAATATATATTCATGACAGAATTTATGCAACTGTATATATGTTTTAGCAATATATTATCTATCTGCCACTCTTTTCCTCTGTCAGTTCAATTTCCATTAATTTTCGAGAGCTCCACAACAATAGTACGCCATTCGACCGTCACTTACATTATCATTTCTCACTGTTCCTATGTTTGTTGAATAGTTTCATTACAATTTTTCGCCAGATATAAAGATTATTACATGAAGAAGGTTGAAAATACAAAATGTTGCTAAGATATGAAAGGGAAGATCGCTTTGTAGATGGAAGAATAACATTAAATTGGTCTTATCTAAATAGTTTTGAGTTCGCGGACTGTATTCATGTGGCTGAGAGAAGGTACCAGAGGCGATGGAATGGATCTTGTGAACACAGTAAACATTCAAGTTACAAGCAAGGCGGAAAATTTCTTGATTACTTTAACGAATGTTAACTTTACAAGAAGGACTTTGCTCCATGGAGAAAGTTAGTTAAACGGAAAGATAAATATTATGAACGTAGTGGTAGCAAGAAATTCCTAAATTCAATGCGCTCTTAATTTAACGAAGAATACGATCTTAGATGTGTTATTGTCTCTCCCAAGTAGGCCTCCTTGAACTTTGATATATTAGCAAATGATTAATTAGCTGTCGTTTTGAGTTTTGTCCTGTAAGAGATTTATGAAGATTAAGACTTATATCGTAAAATTATGAAGAAGATATTACGTAATAAAATTATGACTGACAAGAAGTATTCAGGAAAGCGAAGCTACTGAGTAGGACGATGGAGTTTCTATTCGAATAAAATTTAAAGAATCTTACATTCGATTATAAATTACACACAATTCAATCTTTCTTTCGCTGTTGCGTCGACGCAGTTTAAAGTAGCTGCAAGTTAATCCCTCTGCTTCGATCTAAATAATGCTCTAATGAACACATACTTCCATACAATTTGTTCAAAATACTTTCTACTTATCAGTCGACAACCTAACCGAACCTTGAATTAGCATCCACAATAACCTTACTACAAAGCACAGAGAGCAATTACACGATTGAAGTTACGATAGGCGCCATAAAGCAGGTAACGTTTTGTCGTATTTATCAGTTTCTCTGCTATAGACTGTCTAAATCTTTTCAGCATCTTTCTTTTCTCTGACTGTCTTTGTATTTCGTAAATTCAGTTTTAGTTTATTTCTATTAATTCCTTTCTTTCTTTCATTGGTACACAATGCACTGCATCTTTCACTATACTGAACCATTTTTATCTATTTAATTCCTCCCATTCAATCTTTATTCATGTCCTTCACCTCCTTCTTCGTTGTTCTTTTCTTTCCTTTTCTCTGTCGGTGGGCACATTTCTTCCTCTCCCTCTCTAGTCCATTTTCTATCTGTTAATTTCCACTTTATATATTTCTTCGTTTCCTCTCCTCTCTGTTCTCTCTTTCATCACACCGTCCGCTCAAGAAAAGACTTTTGATCCCACACAAGTGACGTCACTGGCGTGATTCGCACAATGATCAAATTCTGGCGAGTGCGTCAAATCTATTAAGCTCTGCGTACGTATTTTATTTATTTTCCACTAGTCACCATTGGTTACATCATTTCATTCCTAATGTACCTGACAGAAGACAACCAACTTCAATTTTGAATCGGCCTGTCCAAACTCATGCCTGAGTGCTTGGTAATTTTTCAGGAGGACCTTAGTACTCTAAATTCGCCCGAACTGCCATGTAGACGTCGCTTGTCTTCTTCCAACACCGGAAACTTGAGTCAGGATGTAATATGTATGCCTATGCAAAAGCGTCTCTTTCCTTCGCGTGTTATTATTGCCCTTCATCCATATTCTCTAAAGTACTCTTTCTTTTTCTTAAATTTATTCTAACGAGCTAGCATCATTCCTGCCCTCCACACCTCCACCTTTTGCTTCCAATCGATCGATGCAATTAATTTTACAAAGTCCAACCCCTCACCCTTCTCCCCCTTCCATCCCCAAGAAACCAACGGAATTGGAATTCAATAGCACGACTCACATTCAAATTACGTTTGCTAACTTTACGGAGAATTCTTGTTTCCCCCACCAGACACTTTTTAAATTAGACCGTTTTAAATAATTCTTCTTCCTAGTGGGAACAGAATTTCCGGTTGACACACATTCAGATACAATTAGGTTTGTTGGTATGTTGCTAATTTAAGGTGTCGTTAGTGTCTTGTATTTATTGCAAGCCAAAACGTTAATTAAAGTGATTTTTTACTTCCAACTGATAAACTGATCTCCTACCCGAAATGAACTAAACGCTTGCCGAATTTAAATAAAATAAAGATGTGGTAATAACCTATTTGTCTGCTGTCATTGAAATTCTCTTTCCTGCCTTTTCGTCTCCTGTTTATTACATATTTTTCCCATTTCTTTATTGACTGTTCCTTCTTTTTCTATTTCTTACTATGATACAACTTCCTCATGTTCTTCATTTGTTTCATCCTCCTCTTTTCGACCCTTTTATATTTCTTCCTTTTCTCCTTTCTTATTTCTTATGTTCCATTTCCCCTTTTCCTTATTTCTTCTCCATTAATTCCTTTCCTCTTCCACTTTCCTCCATACTTCGTTTTCGTTCTCGCTTTTCGCGTGCATGCATGTTCGTCTTTTTGTTTTGTCTTCCCCCGTTTCTCTTCTCCCTTCCTTTACAGCTGATGTTAATAATGGGCCTAAAGCTGATATTGACAGCTCGAACAAAGTGGGAGTGTACATTCTTATTAATATCCTCCACCATTACCGTCTCCACGCTAGAAAGTTGTTGGTTTCACAGAGCACTGAAAGATCAAGCGCCTTTTGTGGTTCCCATTGGATTACTTCTGCAGGTGACTGAGAAGTACCGAGGGCGGAACACAGTGGATCCTACTTCAAACACACGACTGGCGCATTTCAGACGCTGGGGTCAGAGCACTGGAGTTCAATTACGAGTGAAGAAGTATCACGAGGTTCGGGAAACTTCTTGAGGAAAACAGCTTTCCCTCTTCATTAACTACTATTAGAGCGATCAAATGAAGGAGGATGAAATGGGATAAGTAATTCATTACAGATTTTATAGAAAAACTTGATGGGCAGAGACCACTTTCAACGCAAATATTTAGATGGGAAAATAACAATAAAATACTTTTTTAAATAAATAACATGTAAACGTTTGAACTGGATTCATTTGACTCAAGAAAGGGAAAAGTGGCGAATTTTCTGAATACGATAATGAACTTCAGATTTTTATAAAAGGTAATAAGTGTCATGACTATCTTTAAACTTGAATATTATCTTCTAAGGAAGGATTCTATTGTATTTAAGACTTTCGCGGCGACTTCCGAGGATCTAGTCACATCAGAAACCTGAAGATGGGGACAGAGTTTGTTCCCGAAACGTCGGTTTACTACGTTAACCAGTTAACGCGGCTGATTGCCCGAGAAGATTTTATTGAAGGATTCTATTGCATGAAGTTAGTTATGAATGAAAGAAATCTAAATATGTACTATGCTTTCAGGTAGATAAAATGTAACTAGTAATCTGCCTCGTATAATATAAAGATAACGCAACAGTTATCACGACTAGCAAAATAACTCGTGGATGATCATTTCAGAACAATTTTGTATGCCGCAGGACATAAAAGCATTTACAGGCAGCTAGATATGAACACGCAGAAGGAACAATGGCTGATTTACGATGTATATTGTGTTCAGTAGTTTTTGAAAACACAGCTGCATATTTAGCGACTCACAGGAAACTCAGCAGTAATATCTGAAGACTACACGATAAAAAGTAATCTGAATTGTAAGCAGAAATGCATGTAGCTTGCTCAGAATTATTATTATAAGTAAGAGTCGTTACTTGCGATATTATATATACCTTATTATTTACTCTTGATGTTTATTTCCGACAAACATCAACTGCTACAGAACTAATCACATCAGGCCTCACATATGGTACAGAAAGTAGTAAACTGGTTTAATTTGTATTAACATTTAAAAAAGTGTTTCAAATTGAAGTTATCTTCATAAAGCTAATATCTTATGTTACGCATAGAATGAGTCATGAGAAAATTTATGAACTTCGATTAGAGCAGGGGTTGAAACGACGACCAGTCGATGTATTTTATATGATTCATGTACATTTTTTACGATATTTGTGTATCTTTATGACAAAAACATTTATCACGTATCATAAAATACTCTTTGTAAGTAACGCCAGATTCTTGCATTGCCTCTCGCTGTAAGCAACTGTTCAGAATTATGTCAGATCAAGAACAGATTATGTATTAATGACGAACACTTGAAAAAATCCATACGATTCGCAACAGCAGAAAGACGTTAAACCTGGTAGTGAAAGATTCGTCACACATGAGCAGGGTCAAATGTCTCACTAAGTACTAATTTGGTAACTAAGATTATTGAGTAACATTTTTAATAAAGTGCCATTACGTATCCATAAACTGGCCTCACTCCAAGTAAGTTTTCCCTTCTCTTCGGGTTATCCGACCAAAATCTTACCTGTATATATCAGCTCCGTCTAGCGTGCTACATGCCCCGCCCACCTCATCCACCGTGCGTTGTTCCACCCTGATAACACTGCACTGATATAAACCAAAATAGAACTCACTACGCAACTTCAGTGTAGACTGCCAGTACCAACATCAGTATGTGAGATATGAAAATGTGAACGCACAAACAGATGGACAGAGAGAGACTGTCCGATTACGCATCTGCTTCATGAATTTTGTGTAAAGAACACGTGGGGTCCAACAAGACACCGAAATCAACTTAACCTAAAAGCTTGCATTTAAGTATAACGTTTTTGGCTAGCATTCGGTAATTCCAAGAACTGTATGAAATGATTATGAAAATGGACTGTCTTCTGGGATGTTGCGCCGATTTGTCTGCTTCCATCGTCAGGGGGATCATAATACTGATGATGGAGGCGTAACATATCACAAGACAGTCATTCTCAAGGTCATTTCCGTCCTACGTAAGAAACTTCCTATTTTGGATCGAGGGGGGGGGAGAGATTACAATAAAAGTTACGTAGGATTTGAGGTTTTCACGGCGGTGAGTCTGAAGATTGCTGTATTCTGGGTTGTTGAGCGATGACTCACCCTAATGATGGAGGCAGCAAGGACCTCTGAAACATCGGTAAACTTCCACCAGACAACACGGCGGAACAACCCAGAAGACAGCCATCTACAAGGAAAGTTGTCAAGCTCGACTTTAGACCATCTCTTGTTACCAGGGTCAGAGTCAGAAGCAATTTTAGGTGGAGTCGGAGTCGGTAAAAATGTACCGACTCCGACACCGACAAGAACAATTTCTATGTCGTGCGAGCCGACGGCGGTCTCACGCTTATGGAGATTCTACGACGCGTTGAGCCACATGGTGTGGGAATAATGCTTTGAAACTTTGGCTCCGGTACCTTAAGAATACAAACTGTCTACAAATCAACCGATTTCTGCAATAAACATTAGACGTATATTTAAATGTAGGTTAAGTTAAGTTTAAAAATTAGGCTAATGATTCACGTGGTGGTGATGAAATCTCTTATGGTGCCATTTGCAATTTTAGTAGGTTTACCCTTATTAATACATATTGAGATTTTATGAAAGAGTCGGGGTCGGAGTCGGAGATTTTAGTACCGACTCCACAGCCCTGCTTGTTACCAGGCCCCACCCTATTCTCTGTGTACAGGAGCCAAGTGGCCGATGGTAACAATGATCACTGACCTCTATCTAGTTGGAGTTTAAGAAACTTTGAGGTTTTTCCTCCGAAACCTCCATACATCCTAATCGAGCGGTGATTGAGCACAGTTATTTACCATTTACGCACCTAATATTATCTTTATTGTATTATCTGTGTTTGCCTGTTATTGGCTTCTTGCTGTTGGCAAACACGTAAATAAATTAATTGAATTGAATTGAATTGAATTGAATATTGGTTCAATCTAAATCCTACTGTGTATAAAGCTAAAATAAAATCTGATAGGTTTTCTCGAACACAACTCATGATACAAAAATTGGTAAAGGCGATAACATTAAACATAGATTTCATTACAACCTACAACGTTTATAAGGTAAGCTTTTGATATGGTAAACATTTAACGAAATGCAAGACAAATATTTTCTTATTTTACTTTATGCTGTGTCATATTTCTAGTGGGACTAACTTTGAAAACTAAATTTATATCTTCAATGAATTATGCAAAGACCAATGCGGGATCATAAAATGAGGATATGTTACTTTGCCTCACGATGTAAAGTAAGTACGCCTATATATTTTTCATTCATCTCCTAAAGTTTCCGTGGTAGCAGGCAAGAAGAAGCTTAAGGCAGACCTCAAGCTCTTGAGTATAATTAATTAGGATCTCTAACAGAGAACAGTAGCCTACAGCCTTCGTTAAAGTTGTTAACATTTCAGTTAAATTCTTACTTCAAAACTTCGAAGGCTGGAGGTGTCTGTAAGTTTACTAAAAATCCGAGAAGTATTCATATTTATTCGTTATTATTAACCCAGACGTGAACATATAAATATTAATAAAACATTCTACTTTTCTTTAAGTAATTAAGAAATATGTTGAAATTGTCATGGCATAACGTGATTATGTGGGATTACGGTGGGACCATTTGAAAGTAATCACAAAAATTTAGGTTATGAATATGTAACAACAGTTAAGTCATGCAGAGGAACAATGAAATAAAATGGCATTGATGACATTGTTCTAAATGTGTCATGGGTTAGCAAATCATTTCGGCCTTTAAAAGTGGTTTTAAATTATCGTTCTCAAATAGCAGAATAAAACAAGAAATTCCTTCATCTATTGTAGTGTCAAAGAGGGGCTTTTCTGGGCGCCAAAATTTGATACTAAAACACTAACTTATAAACTTTGATTCTTTGAAAATATGTTTCGCCTTGTTCAGATTTAATTTTCAGTTCAGATTTTGTAGCTGATTTTAAGAACAACAGTTTTTTTGTATTATGTTTCTCCCTATTAACATGAGGTAATTTCATCAGTAACATCACGGCTTCTTCTCCAGTCAGTAATTATCACGGGATGACTTCAGTGCCATAGTTTCCTAATGATTTTTGAGAAAATGTTTGTAGTTCAAAACTAGACCCAAACATCGAAAGTTCGTTTCATTTAACCTATAATCAATTATAATTATAAAAATCTCAATATTTATAACATTACTTTGTTGTTTGAGAACGATAATTTAAAACCACTTTTAAAGGCCGAAATTTAACCCCGTGTCATAATTATCTCCATATAATACAGTCCTTCGTAAGAAGCTGACGGTCCCACAGGTTATGAAGAGATTTCCTGTCTTTTATAGAACCATAATGCTCATTACCGCTTTCACAAGACACCGCCACTGGTCTCTCTCCTGAGCCACATGAAGTCAGTCCACCTCGTAATGTCACTTTTCCCTTAAAATTAATCTGTATTATCTCCTATCTGCGTTTATATCTTCGAGGTGGTTTCTTCCTTTAAGGTTAAAAGAATCCATACAACTCCGAGGCCTTTCCTCTCATAACAAACAGTAGTGTTTAGTTTATTATACTTTGCAGGACAATGCTCTGTCGACTAGTAGCTACTGGATCATTCAATACATTCACAGCTATTTGTTTCTGGATACCCTCTCGCCTGTCCGCAAACCTGAAGACGCTCCGTGTTCTGGTGAAAAGAGAACCTCGTGACACAGAACTCAGTTTATGCAAAATAAAATAGCAAAGAGCATTCCTGGAAAGCGCTTGTACTCCTGGAGTGCACCACTCAACTCTTGTATTGTCTCGACGCTGATGCAAAGGACCCAGAAAATGCATTGCGGCCGGTATGTTGACAGTGTACAAATAAAAGCGAAATAAAACACGCTGGGCTTTATTTCCGCGACTGTCACGCTGCAACGCTATTGTATGTGCCGTTGCTAAGCAACAGACTGCTGCCTACTACTGGATTCATCTGAGCAAGGAACAGTTTCCCCAAACATCCGCAACAGCATTCATTTATTATTTGGTGACGTAACCAACACGCTCGTTCTATACAGTGCAGAAAGCGTTCATAAACGGCGTATCGCTCAGAATTCTTCGAGTGCACTATCCCCGGGTGTGTTCAGTTGCTTATTATGTGGTCACGTATCATTCCAGCTATTTTTATAAAATAAAAACAAATTATGAATTATATACTGTTGCAGGTTCTTATATGAAAATAAAATGCGATTAACATTAAGGACAACTATAACGTAAGTAACAAACGAATCATGGTGCATACCAGTTCTTCAAAAGTTCACAGCAGTTAGATGGTCGAGAAATTTCTTGTTATTAAAGGAAAATAATTTTAACTGCCCTACTCACATCATTGGATTCGTCAAGTTCCACCAGTCATCTTAAACCTTGGACCATTCCACCCAGTCCACACCCTCGTACTCTGTTTCTGTAAGGTCCATTTTAATGTTACCTTCCAACATTCGTTTTGCTTGTATACATTTTTCGTGAGAATTTTTTTTTTTGAAAAATTTCATAAGTCTTCTGTGAAGCTGAGTTCACAGCGTACTGAGTCGGTACGAATCAAAATGGAATTCTCCCGTCTGCTTTCAGTGCATCACAACCACACGATGCGTGTAAGCTATTATGTCAACGTTACACAAAGATCAAACAGAGTTTAATAACATTTACCGAAAAAATGCCGCTCATCAAAGGGGGGGGGGAAATACACAATTAGGAGTTTTGTAATCTTTACTTTTCATTAATTATTACTAGGGTAATGAAAACAGGAAATATTTGAATTAGTCGGATATGGAGTACACAAACTGAAGATGAGAAATTTGTAAATTATTTAGTCAGAAACCCTCAAGTGAAAGTACCATTTGGGGAGAATAATACTAAATTAATTTTTAAAAAAATAAGATCGCTATTCGTGGACTGGAAAGGAACCGGTTACGGGCTCTTTATTTAAGGTTCTGCCTATCGCAAATTCTCAGTGAACTGGGTCGTCTTTAAACCCATTAGCCACGCAATCTGTGTACGGTCCCACTTCAAGAGCAGTTGAGTGTACCTATTACCCATTGCAGCAGGCATGCATTAATATTCATTCGACATGTTGTCGACATCGATTAAATGTTTGGAATTCGAGTTAATTAAGTTAAATAAATTCGAATGCAGCCTTCAACATGATGAAATAATGTAACTCTCAAACCTTACACCCAGCGAAGACATGTTTAAAGAGACCATAATCTACGCTTGCCTGTAATTCACGCCCTTAAAGGACACTGTCAATGTAAGGGCACTATAAGGGCAAAGGAAAAGCTAACTCATCAGTAACACGCAGCGTGGCTCTTTCGAAATCGCCTTACTGAATCATATAATACAATTCGAAGTCAAGAAGGATGAGAAGCCAAGGTATTTAGCACGAATGAGAAAGGTTAGATATGCGTACAAAAACGGAAAAGACCAAAGAAAATACCAGACGAGTGGGCAGGAGTACAGGTGGCACTCGATTTACGCCGGGGATGCGTCCCTGGACAAACCGACGTAAACGGGATTGGCGTAAATTGAAACTCTTTTACAATGTAAATCAATGGGACGTCAATGACATGCGTTCCCAGCACCCAAACATTGATCAGTAATATAATGGCATTACATTTAAAGCTCTGAAATAACGTAAATATAATAAAGGGAATTTAAAAAATATATTTTATACACTTACAATCGGCAATTCGTTGGTCCCCGCGATTGACTGCGATTCTTTCATGTGATTGATGTTTACAGTCATCTCTGCTGTTATGCGATAGTTGCATTCATGTAAGACGCCGACTTATAGAAAATCGCGTAGTAAAAATAACCCCGGTACCTCCGCAGAGATTAAATTAGTCCTTTGAAAGTTTAAAGCGCCAGGAATGAAACTGCATAAGAGCAAACTCGCATATGCAAAAGTTTGCATTTCACAAACAGCTTTTACCGATTCATCGATCTCATTGGAGCAAATTCGAGTTAACGAAACATACGTAATTGCAGAGATGACTGTATTTATAATTTTTATTCAAAATCAGCGATGTAAGAATTACGATTTAGTATAAGAATCAGTAAGAGATACATTGTAAAAGTTGTAAATATTGTTTTTCACTATTTGACTTGCTGGTTTCAAAATCGGCGTTATTCTGAATCGGCGCAAATCGAGGGCTACCGGTATAATATTAAAATGTATCTGGAACAAAATAAAATGATTCGTGTTGTTCAGAACAGAGACCGATGGTATGTTATTGTGAATATGGCCATGAACGTCCCATGAAAGTCTTGACTAGCTGATCAACTATGAGCTTTTCAAAAAGCATTCTGCTGCATGTAGGTAATTAGGCTTAGTTCATAGTATACATAAGATAACTTAACGCTGCAGTTGATATATAACGACATTAAATAATTCTACCATTACAATCTTCGAGTTCAAAAATTCCCTTCCAGGTCTACATTGCCCTGACGCCGGTCATCCTAAGGCGTTTGCGTGGTTTTCCTCAGCCCCACCAAGCAAAATTTCGAGGTGTAAGTTAACACTTGAAAAGCTGGTTAGAAAATTCCGTAGTTACACGGAACACAGAATGTAGACAACAAATATGCTATATTATTCTCTTTATCATTGTTTTTTGTTCCATTCTTTGTCCAATAGCAAATCAAAATAACCAGAAGTCTAGATGTAAAATACTTCAAGTTTTGATTTGTGAACAAGGTGCAAAAGCTAAACTATACTGTGGGTAAGTTGGTGGCACTGTTGTAAATGTACCTGCTCTGTCCCCTTACCCCTAGTAAACATAATATCCAGATTATCCTGTGTCTACATGATACAAGTAAACTTTGATCCTCCAGGGCCGGATCAAATTGATTCTCCTGGGTTAAACATGCGACAGATGGGGGATATTCAAATATTGCCCCAGCGCACACCAGCTTAAGATGGAGAACTTCTAACTGCCCCTCTGTGTAAAGGACGTTCAGTTTCTATTATACATTGAATCTATAAGAGTTTGCGTATAACAGAAACTGAGCATGGACTCTTAGAGTCCATGTATAGTACTGATACAGTTTTTCAAAATAAATATTAAGTTCATTTTAATTGATAATTTCATGTGTTGACAGACACAGTTATACAGTGAAGATGAGTCGAATACAGACGCAAACGTTATTTATTTATTGTTTTATTTAATGACACTTCTTCACCTCCATATATTATATAAGGAAGATGAGCTAGAAAGAATATAAAAGGAAAATGCTGTATACATACTTTAATGCAGGCATATTATGCGATAATTTCTGTGGAGACTGAATAAAGCCACGTAACATACTGTGGCCAGGGTACCAAAATTCCTGTATACGAGCTGCGGGCACTGCCCGGGCTACAAGTTCTGCAGCTGTAGATAATAAGCGGTTCTTGCCTAATGTATTTATTCATAAGTGACGTCATATCCTGTTCTGTGCGAACACGGCCGCCTTACTTCTTGCTAATTTAATCTGCGTCCCGCTCTCGCTTGTTATTAACAATTAATAACAACACTTACACGAAGGAAGCAAATAAAATATTAATAGGACGACATGTAACAACCGACCGTATTTCGGCCTGTCTCACAGTGTTCTAAATTCACAAGTACATTGTCGGAATTACAGTGTACACTATTACCAACATATAATAAAACGCGGGCAGTTTTACGAGACTTCGCAAAGTAAAACTGTTCTGGACGAAACAGGCTAAGTTCATGCTTAGATTATTCTACTGGACTTTCTCCATCACCAGAATATTACAAAATTGCAACGTTTCGGAATTTGAATTATACTTCCGTCATCATGTAAAACGGAAGTCGAAAAGATTACATGTAGGGCCCCCTGGTTGAGGCCCAGGTTCGAGACTAGCCAAACCAGAGGACTCCCTTTTTACCTGATATCGAAAGTAGAATCTAGCTTCCGAAACGTCGTAACTTTACAATGCTTATATGATGGACATGGTCGATATGACATATAACGCAACGTAACGTGCAATCGTCAGAAACCATCAGACGTCGACTGATAAGTCTCTCAGGTACTTTCGGACATGGAACATCCGGCCTGAAGTCATCTTCCCATTATGATTTTATTTTATGCGTTCATTGCAAATGATAAAAAAGCAAAATACTTAAAAATAAGCGACGCCCACCGTCATATCTTCTGGGAAATGGACAATTTTACGAATTATCCTGCATGGGTTTCACTGCGCACTCTCAATTTAATTTAATGGAAGAACAAATATTGACGATGATTTGAAACAGGCTACTGATACGAATACTACGTCCTGAAAGCGGAGAAGTAGCAGAAAACTGGAAAATTTCATTCCCAGGAGCTTCATACACAATTTGTATTCTTCAGCATATATTATTAGCGTCATGAAAAAGAGAGATTCAAGGAGAAGGATATGAAAATGCAGATTGGATTCAACCGGCTTGTGATAGTGACTCTTGTAACAACGACAATAAAAATTCGGTTTATATAAAATACGTGAAATTTCTTGAACATCTGAGCGACTGTCAGCGGTAGACCATTCCTCTGCTTTACGACAACGTATTAACAACCTAATCTTCTTCTTCTTCTTCCGGTTTAACAATGTTTGTACATTTTCCGGTACCCTTTACGGGTCCCCAACTTTTCAGTTGGCTTGATCTATGGACATTCGGTAGGACTCCTTGGACGAGGGATCGGTCCGTCGCAAGGCCTCTCTCTACCTGTACACAGGACAGCACAACACAGAAAAACATCCATGGCTTGAGTGGGATTCGAACCCACGGTCCCTGCGACCAAGCGGCACAAGGCCCACGCCTCAGACCGCGCGGCCACTGCGGACCCCACAACCTAATCTAAACGAACCTAACCCAACCTTACCTAACCCTAACATAACATAACCTACTGAAGTTACGTAGTTTCTAAACACACATGACGGCATTGATATAAATGATGGCTAGGAATAAACAGAGAGGAATTCCCTCAGAGGAGCATGAAGCCTAACAAACTAAGGGATATACAAATTGCGATCAGGACCCAATACGGGACACGGGCTTCAATAAGTGCATCGACAGATTACGGATTATTCCGTAGAAGGTAAGCAACTACGGGCATGAGATCGAAACGCGGGTGTGCATGCAGAAGAGAGGGAAGGGGTAACGCAGGAGATAAAGGCACTGCACGAAACTGTCTTCGGACTCATGGGGCACTCCGTATTGGTGGAGTCATTGAGGTCAGAAGTAGGCATGACCCACTAGGGCCTAGTGCAAAGATAGATGGATAGATAGTGGTGATGCCATTTACTGATGGGTGGCGTGCAGATGGTGATATGGAGAGTGCTGTGATGAGATTGAAAGAAAGGGGGGAAGAAAGAGGAAGCAGGAACTTCTGCTATTAATCTCGTCCAATTTCCTAAAGCACTTTTTGTAGGCACGCCTCCTTCCTTTTTGGCCTCCCGCGCCATTTATTACCGGAACCACTAATAAGGGAAACAGTAAAGAAGGAGAAACCATGACCGCTGTTATTCAGAATCCGTTAAACATTACAATTATACAAGCAGCTTCAATAATAACACTACGAATTCAAAGGGGTTCGGGTGTAAGTTCAGAAATTAGAATCCAAACATTATTGCTACTTTACAGCGTATAAATCATATTATCAGTAATTTAGCAAAACCACTTCGACCTTAAGCTCACGTGAACATTGTATAATAATATTTACATACATATTACATATTATACGACACAGAAAAGCTCCATAAAAAATAAAATATAACATAATGCAATTTATATTGTAAATGTTATAAATAATTTTAACAATATTATTTTAAAACAAGTTTTGTGTATAGACTGGAAAAATAAATATATGTATTGATATAACACAAACATGACGCAATTAAGATATAAATTATTTAAAACCAGTAACATGATTTGTTGAGTATTTTCTCGTCCATAAACTGTCAGGATTTACCTTCACAATTACCTTGTTTCTATACATATTTTCAATCATTATATTGTTATTAACTTTAAACAAAAGATAGTAGTTCAGTGACGAACACATAATTTCCTTTGCAACCTTACTAACCTTAATGTAATTTACTGCGTATTCTTATAGAGCTAATATCAAATTATATCACACTTCATAGACTCAGAAAGTACTTTAATCCATCGTATACCGGCGTCTCTTTTGGCGGAATAAGGCGGCTGTAGCGTGAACCTGATCACTCACCTCAGAGATGAAGAATAAGTGGGAATAGTTTCTTACTGAAATGTGTATTGCGTGTTGCATGTAGAAGAAGCCTAACATGACAATATCTACCTTAATACGTGTGTCACCAAAGCTTACAGATTATAACTTACTTGGATTATCACTTTGGTAGGTTGCATGCATAATGCGTTCAGTCTTTTGTGTTGTCCGTACCGTAACATAGCTTACTACGATCGCTGATAATGGCATACATCGAGGCGTATTCTGAGAGTACAATGTTATGAACTCGATCCCATACACAAACTTTTCTATATCAGAAAGTACGTAAACTGTAGTTACTGAACATTGAATGGGGTCGAACCACAAGAATAGCGTACAAAGTTATGAAATGGGTGATACTGATAGTGTGATTTTACCATCAGTTGATCATTTCCAACTTTTCCACAGAAAGCGAATATAATATTTTACGAAAATTAAGTTCGTAATAGAATTTAGAAACAAGAACGTTTTATATTTATTTCCGATGCTTCATCGTCTGTACAAGTTTCAAAATAGTAAATAGTAAAATTATTACGACTGATAAACGAAAAATAATTGATTTTTGGATTATTTAACAAAATTGTTTTATGTGCACATGTCAGATGTTCTAATGTTTTATAATCAATGATATATGCATATGGGAAGATGTTAGATATCACAGGCTCACAAGAAATATAAATTTAACTTCCGCAAGCAGCTTACCCCGTGTAGGGCAATGTAATGATGATTCCGTAGCTCACTCACTATTTGCCTAAAGAACATCGCAAAATATAAATACATCATTAACTTAAGGTATTGTAGATGCGTCATATTGTGAATTAATAGTATTAAAATATATAAATATTTAAAAATAACCGTCAATCACAATAAAATTAAAAGATTAAAATATCATATTACGTTCCCTATCGAGTACTCGATTTACATATGGAACTTACACAACATGTTTCGGCTAAATGTAGCCATCTTCTGGTGTATTATATATAAACTTTTTACTGAATTACTTTTTACGATTTTAATGATTTTTAATGATTTTTCTTCTGATGTTTTGTCCTTTATATTGATTCACCATTCGTTGTAGTACCATTTGTTGTGGTTACATACTTATTAATTTATAAATATCACTACCCTTCCCAGAATTTAACTTTATTATTTATGATTTATTTAAGGATGTTCTAAGTTACTCAAAACACAACGCATCGAATTAAAATATGATTAATAAATAAATAATTAATTCGCAAGTATACATAAGGAAAGCGTTGTGGTTTAATTTAAGGCTCTATTTCGGTATGTCTGGAGGGATTGCAGAAAACCTTCATGACAGCCAGTCTCCGGCCGAGATTTGAATCCAAGACCATCCGAATACAATGCATAACGGTGACGTCTGGCTAATATTGTTAAGAATGCTTTCCTCATCTTAGAGGTAATACAGAATTATGTAACTTCCTGTCTGTGTGTGTCTTCGTATGTAAACGAGGTGGCGAGACTATTTTTGTTATAGTCGGCTGATACAAAATCAAGATACCAATATTATTTCAAAAACAAAACAAAAAACATTAAAACCGCATGTTATTCTACAAAGCACGATTTTAAAAGTGAACACTTGTGTATTATAAATGAAATTAATGGCGATGCCTGGCAATATATAAATTCTGTATCCAATTCGTTGCAGCACCGGAAGAAGAATTTGATGCTGTTAGGCTTTGCAGTGCTTAACCAAGTTCCCAAAGGTGATCGAAGGTAATAACAATACACATGATCAGGCCACGGCCATCTACGTATATTTTGCATCATTAATGGATTCAAATTAACTACATAATGGTTGCGAGGATGGGAGGACACATTTTATTAAATTTCGTTTACGTATATCTTTACGCTGGATACAGAAGTTTTATATAATTTATACCCATGATGCAGGATTTTTTGTTACTATTTTTATTACGTGTAATGTAATTTTATTTGGCCAGCGACGCAGTGGTTGTGACTCCATATCCTAACGTGTGTTTACTACGAATTATTTTCGCGCTGCAGGCACACGCAGGGGCGTGTGTGTGTGTGTTTGTGTGCGTGCTATTTCGATAACATTGTTTTATATAATTTAAAACCTGTTCATATGTTACTTAAAAATATGCGTTGTAAATGAGTGTGGTACAATCTGTTTTGTCTGTACAGCCCAATACAGTAATGGAACTCATTCCTAGTACAGAACAATGCTGGACTACATCGTTCACTTTCCAGTTAATTATTCAGAAACATTCTAATAATCTAAGTTACATACGATACACTGTTTAAAAAACAATAGTGTAATAACCTGAGATTCAATCATCAAATACACTCTGTGCAGCAAAAATCAAGACCAATCGTCTGTATTATCGTTCACATAATCAGACATCACAGTTAAAGCTGGGTTAATTTATATTAGGAGGGCATGCTCGTACTCATCCTGGTTTGGTCTGTTCAACTACATGCAAACCTCTCCGACACAGAACAAATAGTTAAACATAATTTCAATTGCATATATTTTACGCAGTTAATAAAGATATTACGGCGAGAGAATTCAGCCTTTTGTGGCAGTTTGAAGATGGAAAGTCATAAACAAGACAAGGCAAGAAACATCACAAAAATAAATTCTAACATTCCGTCACGAGACACGTAGAACACAGATGTGTAAATTATAAAAACGAACGGAATTAAATTGGCACTAAAACTCAATGAGAAATATCAAAAAGATAATATTTAACGAGATGTTTTAAGAGACATCTGATAGCACCACTGTAAGGGGTTTGGAAGTCATGGATATATAAGGATGCTGGAGTACCGATAAGTGACTCTGTAGTAGAACGCTCTCTGGAAGATTGCAGACATAAGCAAATGGAAGTCATTTGCAACATTGAACCACATATCGCGTTCGTCGTCGTAATTACCATAAAACATATTGCAACCTTATACGGTAGGGAAAGATTCATTCTTCAATGTCTTTTCCAAAACTTAATTACAATTTACCACGGCCGAAGACACCACAACATGCTATTTTCAGTGAATGAAAAGCCTACAGACGATTTTGATTGTCACGTTAGCACCAATACTTCACCCAGTGGCCGTGGTTATTGCGTAATCTCTGAAGTGTCGTAAGGATGGTTAGGTTAGGTTAGGTTAGGTTAGAGAAGCAGATGCGCAGGAATTTATACGAATGGAATCACACTCCAAGCAACCTTGTCGCTGGCATTACCGAATGTTTGAAATAGAAAACAACAGCGCCAAGAAACCAACTCCGCAACAAATTTAATTAAAATTCTGAGTGGTATCATTCAGGTATTGGATGCCTGCAAGCATTTCTCCCTCTTTAAGTTCGGTTAACTTACGTTAGGTTAGCCTATAGAAACGAACATTGGTGTCGTCTGTTTGTGTAATTAAAATCTCAGCGTCACACTCAACAAATATGTTAAAATAATTATAAATAAATTTATTTTATGCAGTTCGTGATGAAATTAGTTCCACATTTTACAGTCTTACGAAGCAGAAACTTAGCGTTACATAAATTCACTTGTTGGAGTAGGGTATGGTTTCTAGGTTAATTATGCTTGTATTAGTAATCACGAACAACCTCTGCATAGCATACAACTTCTGGTTTAATAACACTCCTTGAATATGCATATACGCAAGAACCACAAAATAACAAAGAATTATTTCAGTAACCACCATCCAAGACACGTAAACACGTATATTAGTGTTGATCAAAGAACACGTGTTAATGCACATTTAACACAGACATTCATCACTGTTGACAGATTTGAGTCACAGTGTCGGTTCATGTCTATCTGGCTGACTATAATAATCCGTAATTAATAAATGCGAAGACACTATGAGCCTGTAGAACCAGACAAGGCAATACGTCATAAAAATCAAAAATTATAAGTCACTCACAGAATACGAAAGGACGAATATACCTAATTCAAGAAGAGAACAGAACACAGACAATGAAACTGGAAGGAATCCTTAATGAGAGAAAAGTCAAAGATGAATTAAATGCGCGTTGTTCTATGACGCATATTTATGAAGCAACCAGTTTCGATAGGTACAGGTATTGGTATCTAATGGGTTTTCTTGTCGTGTTTTAAGAGCACTTCATATAAACAACATTAAGACAATTTTGAGGCAGTAACAGCAACATGCCATAAAGCAGCTCACGGTTTGTATGGGTATTCCATTCTACTGCCATTAAATAAAATAAAAGGAGCTATGTAGCACGTAGCTTCATGGCAGTCAGGTGGGTAGGTGGTAGAGCGAAAAGTATGCCTTTATTTTCGGATATTATGAGTCTTTTAAGCGTCTCGTTAAGAACTGTTTCACGCGCTCAAAAATTACGAATTGTTTCGCATGTCTTCCACCCTCTGACGTAATTACTCTACATCATTAACTGCTGTAGGATGGCCCGATGCATAAAAATCCAGAGGCTTTAAGTCACGTGGTCTTGCAGGCCACAGTTCAAAACACGGAAAATCCACGGGCCCATGTTTACATAGATATTTGCTTTGTTTTTGTGAAAAGAACACGCCTCTAAAGTGATGCCATGAATATTTCATAAACATCCTGGATACGTAATCCATCGTAATCACTTTGATCTCACTAACTCCACGGAACAGAGTCCTTCATGAGAATATAATAAACTTCTTGTTCAGTCAACCAGCCAAGAAGTTCTCCGCCTTTTATGCAACACGAGGTTTAGCATCGTGTTCACAAAACCCGAAATGATCCCTGTAATAATCCAAATGAATCCAGCCCGAAACCTCACGACATATTTCTTGAAGATCAATTTTACGGTGATTCCATACCCTTAATTGTACTATCGCCCATCAGAGTGCAGACTTACGCGTGGCCGAGGGCGTCGGTCTTGATTTCGAATACTACTCCGCGTTTGTTAAGTACTGTGCTGTCCGCTGTAGGTATATATTCTCCCTTGACACAAGAGAAGGAGGAAATACCTTGGTGTCCTAAATCTTATTCAGACAAGCGTTATGACTCAGACAGAGCGCACCTTTCGTCGAAGTTCTAAATTCCCAAGACAACAAAACAAATGTGATAAACAGATCCCTATGTACGAGTACAGTACGCGACTGTAATCTTGAGACTTGTAAGGAATGCAGGAAGTCCGAAGCGTTAAATGCAGACGCTATCTTTCCTCCTACACCCCACTTCCTCGCCCCCGCAAGTCTCAAGATTACAGTCGCGGACTATATCTTCCATTCTAAGCACGTAAATATCATATGCACCCTACCAGTGAACTCATTTTCTGAGTGTACAGGTGTTAAATGGAGTGGGGACAGATAGCTTAGTGAGGAACTCAAGTACACATTCACTAAAGAGACAACTGTATGGAGTAGTTACAGTAACATGTCAACTTGATTCGTTCAATACAACCATCGGAGTTCTCGTATACCTGCTACAAAAATGGATGTTAGAAATCGATTTAAAATTTATGAGATAATCGATACTGAAATAATATTTACATATGTACGCCCTAATGTTAAAAAGAATGATATTCGTATATTTCGCGTAGTTAATATTAGCAAAAACGTAAACGTATATAATGGATGATACCAGGTGGTGCAGAGAAATTACGCCTCTTTAACGAACAGCTCTAAATATAGATATAAATACGAATAAAACTACCAAAAACGAAACAAATACGAATTCAGTTTGGTTACTTCGTTACATATAAAATATTTTCCATTTTGGACGTTAAAAATAAGTACTAATTCAATTACATTTTGTATCTGAATCGACGTCGGATGGAGCTACATTTAGCCTAAAACAAGGATCCAGTTTCAGTTGGTACTGATTAGCCTTACGCACTCTTCGACAAGAATGTAAAAATATCCATTTAAAGCAATTTTAACGTCACATTTGCACCGGCAGGTACAATTTAAGCGTGAAATTAATGATGAAATGGGTTTTGATAATTATTAGTAATATGAAATATACCTCCAACAGTAGCAACCATAATTCGGTTGTAATTCTTTTACTTACAGACATACCCAGTTATACTTACACCGGATAAATAGGCCACGACCACCTCCTTAACCGTCCGTTTCAAGTTACTAACTGCGCAAACCTCAAGAGTGTTGTGAGTAAAACTTCTGCTCCCTTTACAGGAAGTCACTGGTTAAAATTTCAGTCCTGAAACCCGTTAGCCTAGAAGACTTTCAGTTTTCCTCAGTCATGCCTTACAGATCATGGGATCATACGTTAGATATGGAGCGAACACTTCTCAATCCATTATTCATGGCTGTCCTGCAATTCAGCGCTATATAGCCTAAGAAACTAAGAAAGTGTAGTAAATACAATTCTTCTATCTCATTTAACGCTGAATAAAATCTAAATATTACTGATTATGCAGCAACACTGCTGAAACAAGAGCCCATCACCGGATCTGCCTTCATTTCACATTCTAACCAGTTTCATCAAGAGGTTCCCCACCAGAATGTTGTACGCGTTTGTTATTTAAACAATTTAAGTTGCGTGTGCGGTACATAAAAAAAAATACAAACCACGAAGTTCCTCCATTTGCGAATTATTTTATCTCCTTTAGGTTTAAAAAACTTCACTTTGCATTTCGTTTTTACGTGCAGTAAATAAAACCAGTCCTAAATGAAATTCTGGTTCAACCAGCGCCATAGTGCCTATAATAAACAGATACAAAAATAAAAATAAAAAATACTTTGTTTTCGGTTGCAAATCATCCATGCAAAATGAAAGCGAGTCTGGCCACCATAAAAATCACGGAAACGTGACGTCATATGTGTATGGCGCGGCGGTATTCGCAAAAACGTCAAAAGAAATTTCGTATTTAGAATTTGGTACAGCCGTTACAAAATAAAGTTGTTGTTTCTATTTGTAGCTATTTTCGAGAAAAATATGGCAGGTTTTGCTATAAAAGACAGACAAGAATTGGATTTAAAAGAACCATTAAGAGAGAGAGAGAGACAGAAAGTGAAAGAAACACGTACTTCAGATTCATCCATGGGAGCCAAGATGTATTTTCTGGTTTTGTCAAGCCTCTGGCAACGTTAAGGCCAAAGATGACCAATTTTCTTCCCTCCATGTTCAAGATTACTGGCACGGTAAAATGGCCTATAAAAAGGAACATATAAACACAGGAAAGGAAACTTTACTTCGTTTTTGAGACTTAGTGATCCTTTTTAAAGAAACATAGTTGTCTGGGCCATGGCTTTGATTTCTAACTACAGGTGAACATCAAATACGTTCAAACAGTACAGTTTCAACATAAGAAACCGGAATATTCTTGTGGTGAACTGTAAGAAAATATGTGGTTCAAAATATATGGAAACAAAAGCATATGAACTCATATCACATCACCTAAGTAGCGTGCTGGTATTTGCATACAATTTAAGTGCAGTCTAATCTAATACAAAAATTGATTACGTAGCGAAACCTTAAAATAATCTTAGATAAGTAATTGAAACACTGTATTGACCAGAGTTCTTCGGAAGCTAACAGTCACTTACGTGGCAAGAAAATTCCTAGAATCGAAAGCAGGACCTCCCGAATATAAAGCATTTGATTGTGTTTCGTTCTGTCTAAAAATTAAGAGGCCTAGCTCTAGGAAGCACCGTATGTAATGTCCTAAGGAAATTCACGAAAGACCTCAGTGAGGTTAGACGGTATATTAGCCAAGATTTGAACCACTACAACACCATAACATGTGTAATGATGAAACTCGATTAATTCATTGCCGAGGTTACACTAAGATAATCGATTGCCTCGATTCTATTAAACAGCAAACCCACTAATTCAATTATCGAATATACGGCAGGGAAAGGTCGGTCCACACTCTAATCGCATCAATCCTAATCGAGCTGTCATCCACACTTAAAGCAGTACAACGCACAACACACAAGGTGCAGGAACACCCATTGTCGGCTGTATCAACGCATTAGCGACTTCCCTAAATGAACCTATTTGTAGGTCGTCTCTTTCATGCGCAACCCAAGATACACCACGCACTTAACAAACACAGGGCTGGGAATACTGAACACGTGGCACACTTTAACTATGTTATTTAATTGGAACAAGGGCAGATCAATCAGCAAAGTCGCTACAGACTTGAAGAAAGGGGTTCAATTCTAGGAAGGAGCAGGGACTTCTCTACACGGCTCTGGAGCACACACACTCACATAGCCAATGGGCGTCTGCCACTACTTCTGACAAAAAGACATTGGTGATAAAACTCATTACTCAAGTCCAATTAGTGAAGCGGATAAAATGCATGGAGCTTTACCTCCATTCTCCAAAAACGCCTTCAAATTATGGTTATCGGGCTCACAGACAACTTTGCTTCAAGATTTAAAGTTTACACGCCATTTTTAGTCCTGACCATGGAAGCAATATTTTCCTCCAAAATGTTGACATGCAGCTAAAAGCATTACTCAGAGCAAAAATCCAGAAAACCACGCCTATAATTTCATTCTTTTTATGCTGACTTCATTGGTTATTTATTGAAGATGGCTGCATTCTGGGTTTTTTCGCAGTGTAGTCTGCCCCCATCATCAGGGATGATGGAGGCAGGAAGGACCTCTGAAACGTCGGTAAACTTCTACCAGACTACACGGCGCTACAAGCCAGAAGACAGCTATCTTCGTACTCACCGCCGTGAAAACCTCAAATCGTACTGGTTGCTTATTGCTTGCATATTCATTTGCATATTTAATTATTAATTTCCTTGTTTATTACAATTATTTATCTTATAGTAAATGTACTGAAACTTTCGCAGAAGATGTCTATTCCCAAGTCAAGATCGGTCTGAGATAATCCTCATCTCGAGCAGTACCGTTTTCAAGACGAAGAATTTTCGTTCAGTTTCCCTATCACGTCTCTTTGCAGAAAGGTCGTTCTTTGAAGAGCTCAAATTAGTCCAACACACCTCACACTTGCCACCTGGGAGCAAGTCAGTCCTTTCCTCAATCAAACTCCGGAGTGAGAGAAAGAAGTAATAGCAAAAGAACAGGAAGATGAAGAAGAAAAATGCAATCAAAAGTAAAGGGTAAAAAGCTAATATTCTCTCGTCTTAGTTTCCACTCAGTTTGAGAGAAAAAGTGGGTTGTTTTAACGAGCATAAAGATTGTACGTTGTGTGAGTAAAATCTTAAGAGAAACTGGTGTACCATAACCAGATGTTGGTGAGGTTTTAAATTTCCAGTCTTTGTGTACTATAAACATCGTTTCTCATTAATTTTAAAATTGTCTGAGTCGATTTCAAAAATTTCGACAGTCCACTGATATAAATCAAGATTTTGTACACAACTGATATTCTCATTTTATGGCAGATAAAGATGGGCCTTTACTATCGTTGTCTGCCTAATGCTTAAAAAGATTTACTGGGTACGTTTATTCGTAACAGAAATAAAAATATCCTATATTTTTAAAAGACTGGTTCCTAAATTGTGACTCAGAAACACCATAACTGACTTTCTTCAAACAAAAATAAAATATTTTGAGTTGTTAATACTAAAGATTACAACTGGACACAATTTTAAGAGAATTAAAACCAGTTCACAACCGATTTTTCGAAGATCCATTACATTACTATCTCTCATTTCCTTCCTAGTCTACCGAATGACATGTCCAGATGTTATTTTTAGGAAAATTGTGTATACGTTCGCTAAATGACAAGCATAGAAATAAACTTAATCTGTAATAATTTAATGTCATGAAATCCAATAATGTTCATTCTTAGTTTGTAATTAAAAAAATAACTCATAGGATCAAGTACACAATTTTTTGGTCCCACGGTAAAGTAATTTAGGTACTAAAAGTTCATGAAAAGAGATACAATTTTCGGAAAGTCCTCACAAATTAGGTTTATGAACTTAAAATATATAAACATGATTATAAAGTTAGACATGAAATTTAGGTTGAAGAGCTGGGATTTGCTGATTTGCGGACAAAACAGTATAAAACATCAGTCTGTTACACTTGCTATTTTTCTAACTTACATCAAATTACCGAGAAACCGTCAACTTTTTCCTACTGAATGAACAGTCGAAACAACTCAGGAGTTTGTGTGTGGTACGCGTATTGTGAACTACGTAAACTAGATAATCAGCAGTTTTCGTCTGCTTTCCACCAAACATATTTCATTCGGGAGGTCCCAGGTTAAATCATCGGTACAGTTACCGGTTACCCTGACTGAGGTCGTTCATCGTTTCACTTATACTCTTCATAAGAATAACGGTAAAAACCTAAAACGCATCACAACTAATCATAATAAATATGCCCATTTCCTATTTGATACAGTATAACAAATGAAGTTCATAAAACTCCATTAAAAACTGGCGTAATTATTTTTCCATGAAGGGCGCGCTGAAGTTTTCTATTACTTTTCTATCGTTTAAAGATAATCAAGTTCTGTGTGAGCGTCTCGGAACTGCCTGACAAGAAGGCGCTAGCGACAGGATCGATTGTCACTTATTGATTGGAGTGGGGGGGAGGGGGGAAGATGTGTATACGTGTGATTGCGTCTTCGCAAGAAGGACCAATCTCTCTCTCTTTCTCTCATCTTCCGTGTCACTAATTTCTTTCTTTTTTGTTCCCAAAGTAATTCAGTCTCTTCTCTCTCACTGCCTAACACAAAAAGTACATGTGATGAAGGGGAGTCTAAAAAAAGACAACATCTTCCCACCAGTATCGTTTGCATACGATATGAGCCAATATTGCGGCAAGGAAAGTACGACGGAGAAAGTAGGTCTGTACGCGCCCATACATCGTAAGAATACTGAACTATGCACCAAACTATTAGGATCGAAGTTTGAAATAATTTATCAGTTTCTGTCGCAATTAATTTACCTTCAAAATCAAACTAACCTAAACTGATCTAGTCTACATCTTCACACAGTATGCACATAAATGTATCGCTTAATTCTATAATAATTATTTTACAATTCCTACTGCCTTAGAAATAAAGACTCAAGAATTTAAAGGAAAGTAAGATTCATAAATCTTTTAAAAACTTTTAGTTTTAACAACTCAGTATGACAAGACTTAAATTCGAATAAAAATCACTATATTTTTGTTCCATTCGACGTTATATTTTCACTGCAATAGATGGCTATGTCGTTAAAGTATCAGTGACATCACAAAATTCCTTCAGAACCTTTTAAATGCTGGGTTAATTATCTGTGCTCTCATCACTAAAAGATAAGACTTCAATTAACATCCAGATTGCATTCTACTCTTATTAAATTCCAGTGCACGTATAAACCTTTGATATTGTGTTCGTAGCACGCGTTGTTATGGGGAGATTCTAAGGAAGTCTGGCCACATTTTCTGGAAGTTTCTTAACCACGAGAAGTAGAGCTGAAAAAGGGGACGAATCGAGGAATTTGATTCAGCAATAAGATAGAAAGAAGTGGACAAAGGCTGTGAAGCGCATTCATGACGCGATGGAAAGTTAACTATAACCTTCAGATGTAGAGCGGCAAGGTAATACACATATTTTCCACGTGCGTTCTTCGCTATTCTGCATAACTCACTGACTGAGATGAAAGGTAGGAATTTACTGCTGTAGATAACACTGGAAAGAATCTGAAGCTATTCATTGTGTTTCGTTAAAATATTCACGCATCGAACGAGATTTCAAGTTAACAGTTTTTCTGTGGGCTGATACAAATATCCTTGCCTTTAAAAGACGAACATTTATTAAGAGCTAGGCCTATACCACAACATTTCACAAACCTACATTATATTTCGCTAGCCGCCATCTTGTTATTGCTAATGATAGGAAATCAAGAAGTACGAAAGTAGATAACCTCCAACAGCGAAAAACAGAAAATTTTATAAGACCCTCTCAACTATTTGCAACGGTATTAACGATAAACGTAAGTTTACACACTGATATGACACCATAAAGTTGTATTTTCTAATAACAAAATAAGAAAAGTTAAGGCAAAATATATGAGCCGGGATAGCTCAGTCAGTATAGTGACTAGCTACGGGCTGGACGACCGGGGTTCGATCCCCGACAGGGGCAGAGGATTTTTCCTCTAGCCTCTGCGTCCAGACCGGCTCTGGGGCCCACCCAGCCTCCTCTACAATGGGTACCGGGGGTCCTTTCCCGGGGGTAAAGCCGGCCGGGGCGTGATGCTGACCACTCACCCCCATCTAGTGCCGGGGTCAAGGAAGAGAGGAGCTATACCTCCACTCACCCCAAACGCCTACATGGCGTATAGTGGGACAAACTTTACTTTACTTTACTTAAGGCAAAATATAATTTTCAGACCATATAAAACTGAATGATCACCAAAAAAGCGAAATGTATTTCTGGTTTCCAACATTCCGAGTTTTCTAAGTTCGCAGATTCTGAAACCGCCACGTACACTAATTAATCCGAAATGATCTCGTGCTCTATTTACCTGAAGACACATTCCATGTTTATACACAACCTCTGTATCCCTGCCATACAATGCGAGCTATGCCATTAGTTGCGTTGACATTCCTAGACAAGAATAGATTTATTTTCTAGAATGCAAACTAATGCTCTAACTAGACAGCTATTGGTATGCATGTGTATTATGTTCGGTCCCTAATTGCATGCTTGAATTGAGCCAAAAGAGGAGAAGGGAACGGCTATAGATGAAGTGTAAAGATGAATAACACGGCCAAAGAGAACAAGATTAAAGGTCACCAAAACATTTGACAGCTTTAATGCAAAACTATCTCTATTATTATTATTATTATTATTATTAGCACACTAACAATATAGAATATAATTAAATTATATTACCAATATTATTTTGTAAACATTTGTGCAGCACTAACTGTCATTAAATAATGCACGCCGCAGTTCTATTAGTGCCAGTCACTGACTGATCAACAACAACAACAACAACAACCGCCCCCCCCCCCCCCGCGAGGTTTAGATGTAGAACGTACAGAATGGGTCGTAATGAAATGTTATTCGTCACTTCTGAGAAATAGAGCACTACTGCCAACCTTGTCATTTCACACTATTTAGAATTTACGGGTAACCAAGTATATGTAATACAATAAACAATAATGATGGTCAGTTAACATTAAAATAAGCCTGGACAGCAAAGTGTTCTCAGGGCTACGTTTGAAGAAATTTCTTAAACGACCTCAAAATGCAGATCTCTCTAATAGCTGCTTGCAGAATTTCTCAGTTTTGATCTTAGGATCAGTTAACATTGAGGAGTAGTAGCTTGTGGTACTCGTTTCGAATTTTGGAGGTCCTGGGTTCGGATCAAGGCCCAGTGGCCAACTATGCTGAGATTCTCGTATTTTCTCCAGCCATCCTTCACATATTCTGAGGAAAGTACTCCAAAACAGTCCACGACCACTTCATTTTACATTTTCCCAGTTGACAATTTGCAGTTATCTCAAATGAGTCTACACACCGTTAACTGGTTCAGTTCAGAAATCGTAATCAAACAAACCATTAATTAATTCGTTGATGATTTATTCGTAGCTTTATATAACGAACGCTTTCCTAGCTTTTGTTTAAAAGACGTTTTGGTATGGTTTTAACGAAGCTGTATAATATAAATGCATTGCTAAATGCCTTAGTAATCAACATAATGAATGCACGACTATGCAACTTATCTTTTGTACTGTTAAATATAGGGCGTTCGAGAAGTCATTGTGCTGTTAACCACGGTCTGCCAGCATTTCCAGGTCGTACATCACTACATGACGTGAACTACACAGTGACTTTCGGAACGCACCTAATTTCATAATTTTTACCTTCCACCAGATATTATTAGCAGGATCAAATCACGAAATTTGAGATAAGCGGAACATGTAAAACGCATGAGGAAATTACAAACGCCTATAAAATGTGGTTAAAAGCCTGAAGGAAATTATTTACATTGTAAAAATTTTATCTTAAGGAAACAAGGCGGAAGAATATGGACCAGATTCATGTGACCCAGAGTGGTGATGGGTTGCTGTAAACGTTAATGAAACTTTTGCGTCTATAAAAGGCGAGGGAATTTCTTGACTACCTAAGCAACTACTAGCTTCTCTAGAAAGAGTTTGTTCTGTGGAGTTAAATATTTATGTCAACAACAGATCTGTATATGATTTGAGGTTTTCACAGCGGTGAGTATGCGCTGTGGAGTCTGGTCGACGTTTATCAACATTTCAGAGGTCATACTGCCAATTTAAAAAAAAATCAAATTTTTGAAAAGTTTCGAAAAATCGAAAAATGCTGGAAATTTTCCAAAAGGCACACAATACTAAAAAAAATGAAAAACTTCAATTTCAAAATTTTTCAAATTTTTCGTTTTGTCCGCTTTTCAGACAATTTCCAACATTTTTTGATTTTACAAAAATTTTGAAGATTTTGCAATACCCTTTCTCTGACGGACCCGGTCTCTGCCGGACTCGGTCTCTGCTCGATGCGGTCTCTGTATCTCCCGATCTCTGACGTACCGTCTCAGCAAATAACGTGTCCGGCAGAGACCTCGTCCGCCAGAGACCGGGTGATGCAGAGATCGCGTCTGCAAGATACAGTGTCCAGCAGAGAGCCAGTCCGACAGAGACCGTGTGAGGGATACACCGCGTCAGGCAGACACCGGTTCCTTTCAGATACAGTGTCTGGTAGATAACGGGTGTAAACTTTTTTAAAAAGATCAAAATTTTCAAAAATCGAAAAACGTTGGAAATTGTCTGAAAAGCACACAAAACGAATTTTTTTCGAAAAATTTGAATTTTTTTAAAAAGTTTACACACCCGATATCTACCAGACACTGTGTCTGAAAGGAACCTGCCTGACATGGTCTCGCCCTGATGACGGAGGCAGTATGACCTCTGAAACGTTGGTTAACATCGACCAGACTACACAGCGCAACAACCCAGAAGACAAGAAATCTTCATACTAAGAATCGCCCTGATGACGGAGGCAGTATGACCTCTGAAACGTTGGTTAACATCGACCATACTACACAGCGCAACAACCCAGAAGACAAGAAATCTTCATACTAAGAATCGCCCTGATGACGGAGGCAGTATGACCTCTGAAACGTTGGTAAACATTGACCATACTACACGGCGCAACAACCCAGAAGACAGAAATCTTCATACTCATCGCTCTGATGACGGAGGCAGTATGACCTCTGAAACGTTGGTAAACATCTACCAGACTACACAGCGCAACAACCCTGAAGACAGAAATCTTGATACTCATCGCCCTGATGACGGAGGCAGTATGACCTCTGAAACGTTGGTAAAGATCGACCAGACTACACAGCGCAACAACCCAGAAGACAGAAATCTTCATACTCATCGCCCTGATGATGGAGGCAGTATGACCTCTGAAACGTTGGTTAACATCGACCAGACTACACAGCGCAACAACCAAGAAGACGGAAATCTTCATACTCACCGCCCTGATGACGGAGGCAGTATGACCTCTGAAACGTTGGTTAACATCGACCAGACTACACATCGCAACAACCCAGAAGACAGAAATTTTCAACAGATCTGTAATTACAATCAATAATCGAACTTCAAGAAAAACGTAGAATACAAAATCGCACAGGCAGTATTTAGAAAATATGAGCAAGACTGTACCTTTCTTTTCTCAATTTCAGTTCGTCCTTTTCCGCAGTATGCACCATATGAAGCGTTCCAAACCCCCCCTAATGAGCTTTCAACTGTACTCCCCTTATCTGTGTGAACATGAAGCTTATTTCAGTTGTGAAAAATCTTTAAGCGAAGTCGCTTTTCTTCCTTTACGACGATAAGTTGCTACTCACTGAAACTCACTAACCCACTTTCTTTATATTCTCTCGTAAAAACAAGTAAGTTCTAATGCTTTTAAAGGAGAAACAGACCAACTAAAGAACATTTAAACTTTCAGGCTCGTTATATTTAAAGAATTCTTTTCGCAAGAATACTCGCAGTATCGTCATAACAACGTATAATTTCTGCAGTTAAAATGCCAGGAATAATTAGGTTTACAGTGCTGGTATATGGCGGCACAGAGGTGTTTCACTAATACTGCCAAACACCAGTACTTCCATTGGGTAGAATTCTAGAACATGTCAGAAGCATTACTGCTATTCCAGCCTCTTCGAATGTTTATGTATCCTGTTGATACAGTCTATCATACGGGGAAAATGGGAGAAGAATAGAAAATTTGAAGTGCTGAGACCACTATACCTAGTCACAGATGGAAGGATAACTCTATTCATTATTTAACGGTGGTGTCAGTAGCTCAAACTATACAGCGTCGAATAGCAGGAAGATTGGTGAAGTGCGAACGATATGGAAGAAAGTAGCAGTGGTCAAATTTGAAGTCCTACCCGGCACTTATCTGTAGGGGCTGAGGTAAACCACGATCAGAATAATTCGTATCTAGGCTAAGATTTGAGCCCGGAATCCTCAGAATACGAAGCAGCGATGTAACCACTGGGCTGCAACGTTCGGTGGAGATAATGCAAAAAATGGATCTGAGATATTAGAATATGGAAGTGTCACTTGGATTCAACTGGCTCAGTAATCGGTATAATTATATAAATGTATTTTGTAGACTCAAAAATCAACAAATACAACCATGTGAAACATGCACCTTGCTTTGCGATCGATGGCAATAAACAATAAGCCAATGAAACATCGGAGTTGGGAATGTGAGCCATAGCATGGAGACAGGTCATAAACATGCGTAAAGATATGGCATGAAATATTGTTTCCGTGTCAATGAATACAAACATGGCGATAGTGCGAAAATTTGAGGTTGAATCTGTCAGATTTAACGTAGTGGAAATTATGTACAGAAATGCTGCACTAAATAGTGTAACTGTTAAGCGTATAGAACCTGCTTATTGCAAGACTAACCTATACTGAAGGTGAAGATCAGTCGCCATCATAAATACTTCCTACAACTTGTAATCATTAGGATTAAGATAACTCTTTAACATCCAGTTTCCACGACCAAGCCTCTCTATGTAGTTATATCCGACATTTGGGCGCCAGACGACATATCCGACCTATGGTTTCGGTTCATGGATGATTCAACACGAGCCAGATGATGTACCGCGGAGTAAACGCGCTCGACCTGGCGTGACATCATCAGTCTGCAGATACGCAGTACTACTACACGCTTCTCCAACTGCGTATTCTCCCATCCGACCGTAAGCATGAACCATAACGCAAACTGCATCTGTCACACCGTCGGAAATACTACACCGGCATCATATTCACAGTGCGTCGTCAATGTGTGAAAATGCACGTGACTGCAATAGATCGGGCACTCAGAGCCCAGGTAAGTCCATGTGGAATTCATGACATTACCAAATATTTTTGTTGGAGTCCTTCGGGGGTTTTCCTGTCAATGTTAATGTTGTTTTACCGGACTAAATATTCAACAAGAAAAGATAATTTTAATCCGGTTTTAATTTATGGCATAACAGTGCAACACCGTTATAATTAAATCAGTACAGTTTACAAATGCAAGTATAATCACCGTAACTGAACGGTAAGTAGAAGTTCTGAGATTAAACAGGACATTAGCTTAAGAATTCCAATAGCAATGTTCGATCTGTTGCAGAAATAAATGTGCCTGAAGCTCTTATTTCGATAGTAAATCGAGAACCGTTAACCTAGTTTCAGACATTTGTGTCTTGTGTTACAATATACAAGAACAGGTGTCTACAATGCGTCGTGGCGGAAGTGAAATGACATCTTGTCGATATCATTCTTTTCACTTACAGTTGCTCACAAAAGAGACAAGGATCAGAAATACGAACGGTAATAATTCCCAGTTATAACTGCGTATGATAGATGGCATATCCATACAATATTGTACTTAATATTGATCAAAAAACCATTTACTACGCACAGCGCAAGAGGCCGAATTTCAGCTCTGCGGACAGCAAGTGTCCTAAGAGAGCACATGAAAAGGGTTACCAATGCTGTATCTATAATGAAAATTACCGCAACAATTATGTCTTAGTACATAAATTGAACGCGTAATAATGAAACCGTACCTGACAGTAGACACTCATCTCCGAAACTACTGAACGGGAGAGCAAGAATATAATTTGCACTACACGTGGAAACCAAATAGAAATTAACCATGTAGGATTTGAGATTTTCACGGCGGTGAGTCTGAAGATGTCTGTCACCGCCCTGATGATGGAGGCAGCATGGACCTCAAAAACGTCGGTAATCTTCTACCAGATTACACGGCGCAAAAACCCAGAAAACAATCACCTTCAGAAATTAACCAATTTTCCCATAAAACGAATTCCCGTACACAAAATGTACAGCCTATGATGACTTAACAAGAATATTTATTTTACACTTTTCTACTGCATAACGAATATTTAACGAAATTCAGTGACAACTGATACTCGAGAGTCCGTACAGTGCGTGATATCTACAGTATAAAAACAACAACGGAAATGTATGCAGTAAAAGTGTCGCTGACAAATAGGGCAGGCCCACAACAACACAGAACACAGAAATGAGCTTTCGGGTTCCATAAAAGGCGAGGAGTTTCTTGACCAGAAGAGCGAAAAAACGATTCTGAGATACTTCGTATCCCTAGAGTTTGCGTATAGGTAAACGCAGTGTAACGCCCAGTAAGTCGAATTAAATTAGAACCTGAATCAGAGTAACATTTATCCTACAAAACAAAAAGAATTCATTTTAATAATCTGACTTAAATTCGGACAGTTTTGCGCTTTATAAATAAGCCCTCGCCACTCATCCAGAAAAAGTCCATATCTTCAAAATTCTTCAACCCACTGTTCAGTCCAGAAGAGGTGGAATGTAGCAACAAGCAAAACGTTTAATCGAACTTAAAATCGATTGAATTGGACACGGATAATATGTGGGCCCTGTCATGGAAAAATATAAAGCTCTAACACTGAAATATGTACGCAGTATAAAATTAGAAGAATTTTAAAAACGTATTCCATGTGTCAGGTTCACACTGACATTCATCCCATTCTTTCGTGGATGATTTATCAAATGGGCACGTCACTGCTGTCACTAGAAGGCTACCTTTTATTTACATTCTTTGGCAGCATGTTTACGTTAAAATCGCACATAAAATTACTTTTAACAACTGAAGACTGAAATATTTTGTGTGTTTATTGCACTTACAGTGTGAAATTAACTCTCTTTATATATATGAGTCTGCCTCAGGGGAGTACTTATTCATTTTTCACTTAACGACGCTGTCAGTGGTTCACTATAGGCATTTGTCTGGAAGGACTGAAAAAACACAAGAAATGTCAGCCAGAAAAACAGACTCCGGGCAGAGATTAGAACCGGGAACTGCCGATGACAAAACAGAAATGCAAAAAAGTCGACCGCGACGTTCGGCCGATTTACACAGTTGTGTGTGAGCACGCACGCACATACATGCACACGAGTGTCCCATTCACCACAGATACCGCTAAAATTCTATCCAAATTAGAAATTTAATAGCAAGTTTTTATCAGTCGCTCTACATTCCTTGGAAGACCTCGGCCTCCCCACACAAGGAAGGGTTCTTAATCAATTTAAACATTGGTAGGACTCCTTGGACGAGTGATCAGACCTCTGCCTTCACAGGACAGCACAACGCTGAAAAACGAGGAAAAACATCCATGCCTTGAGTGGGATTCGAACCCATGCCCCCAAACCGCGCGGCCATTGTAACCAGCAAGCACCTAGTTTTAAGCACTCCAAATGAGAATATTTTCGTCTGCGCATCGAATAAATTGAAGGGAATGAATCCTTTTGTCCACAATTTGCACGAATTTAATTCAAAACCTTAGAGCCGTTCAAGTTACCATTCTTTCTAAGTTTCCTCATACTGGCGCCACTGTGAATTGTGTGTATGCCCATAATCCGTACGTTTAAGTACCTTTCCTGGTACTACCTACTGGAGGAATAAAACGTAAGTATAAAAGGCTTCAGAACCAACTGTTTTAATGGAATGTTGTCTTCATACTGACGACTGCGTAAAATCCGCCATTAGACACGTTTATCTACGTCTTTAATAACCTAGCCATTACGAAACTTCGAAACGGGCAAAATTTAACATCAGAAATTCCATAGACATGGACAAGTTTGATGTGGTTCACTTCTATGAATGCATTAGGTTTTAATTTCCTTGTTCTGGACTTCATACATCCTGGGGGGGGGTTTAAAAGGCCTTAAAATACTAAAATCATAAAACAAAACTACGTTTCGAAGAATGGATCATATTTCGTCTCCGTCTGTGAACAGATCGAGAGTAGTTCGGTGTACTAGACCCAACAGATTAGGAGTGTTGGTGATTCTTCTTTTGTTTTGAGATTTTAATATTTTAAAGATTTGCCCGAAACAAAGAATGTACTAAACATTCTTCTTTGTTCACGCTTTGTTTTTGATCGAAAACGTCCATTTTCTTTCCGAATTACCAGTCAACAACGGTACAATCTATTTCGTTTGATTGTAACTGTTCAAGTTTTGTGATAAATGGATGTACAGTGCAAGAACGTCACACAAGACACTAGAAACTTTGGTTGTTACCAACTTGTAAACGATTACAGGAAACTTTCTGAACAGCAAGCTAACTAACAAGGACACATGTTTCTTGTTCTTCTACAATATTATTTTGTTCAGGTCCATTTTCCATTTACGTCTAAGTTCGTTCCTTTCAGACTCAACAACTACAATCTTGAAAGCATTTATCATCTCTCCGTAGTTAAAATTGGTGGTCAAAATGTATTTTTCGGTTTGAATTTGGCAAAATAAACACTGATATTAAAATTTAGTGTCGGTAAAGCATAAACTGATACTCCACGTCTGTGGAATGGGACGTACTGAATTACTTTCAGTTCCCTCGTGGTGCCTTTCCGTTGAAAGAGCTGAAACATCACATACACGATCGTAACTGGTTACTGAATAAAAAAATGTATGGAAGGGGAAGTTAGGAGTTGCTCCGTACTATTTAGATAACATAGAAAGGGTTTTAGTCTGTGAAAGGGTATAGAGTTCGTAGAGTGAGAAGAGTGCGGGGGGATGGGGGGGGGGGAAGACAAGAATAATTTGACGTAAATGACCACTTGGCGTTTTTTCCCTACTCTAGCGACAGGAGAGATAAAATTGGTTGGAAATGAATGGTTCTCTGGTGAACCCAGCTTTCCATGGGCTACGTATTATATCACGGAGCATACAAATCTCACGCGTTCCGGACAGTTTCCTGCTAGCATTCACCAATAGAAATTCTCTTTTCAGTTACCAGACACATACGTTTATCAAGAATTGTTACAAACTTGAGCATCTTATGATGCTTCCCATAATACAACCATGATAACAAAACGCGTATCGTCATTGTCGTAAACCTTAAAACTTCGATTATGGCGGTCCTGTTAGCATTTAAAAATAATATTTAAATTAAATTTTAATTACGTATTAAGTCAGCTAAATTAAAGGAGTAAAGTCCTTGAGAATCTTTATTTTAATAGTAAAAATGATTATATCATTTGATGAATGTTAAGGTTAAAAATTAAATCAAGATAAACAAATAATAATATAATTTATTTAACATGCACCTAAATTTAAACAAAGACCCTTGTACTAGAATGTTTACCAATTTTACTACACTCAAATGTTAAATAAATTTTAATTTTAGCCTAAAAGTATCTATCGAACGGAAAACCATTTTAATTGCTTCTGTTATAATATCCAAATCAACTTCAATAGTTAATAGTACCTATGTCTTAGAGTTTACTGCTTCCATCATCAGGGCGATGAATAAGCCACATGCAGAAAACTCCGACGCCTCCACCATAGACGCAGTGCTTGTCTGACTACTACGCCAAAACTACCCTTTTCAGGACAACCCGGCACTTCCTTCTACACCCCCCCCCCCCCCCCCCCGAACTCTTTAAATTGTGTATATTTTCTGTATGTCCCTTCGACATTCCCCGCTTATTATCTGTATCACTCATTTGAGATGAATTTAATTTTTCTGTGACTTTCACTATTGCTCCCCTGTAGATCCTTATTTCTTCCCTTCCCTTGCATATAGGGGGGGGGGGGCTTTTATTTTTATTACCTCATTATGTGAAAAATACACGCACGCACGCACACACACAGCTTGTCTCTCCCTGTCTCTTCCCACGACCTTGCTGAAGTCGCTTCACCCGATGGTCCAATCAGGGCTCTGCCTTACTACTGCACCTGCGCCAACTTTTCTGCGAGTAGCTTACTTATCACACTAATAATGGAGGCAGTAAGCGTCTCAGAAACGTCTGTCACCATCTAACAACTTCACAGTGCAACATCCCAGAAGATAGATCTTGATATAAGTCGCCTTTAGAACCTGAGATCTCACCTAGTTATGTTTATGGTTATGGATAGCTGTTGTCTTACCTGAGTACTAAATGAACCAACTGACCGCTGGAGTAGCTGAATGGCTGAATTCGATTAGTTGAACAAGGTAAATTTGTTCACTTGAACACACACATCACTAGACGTGAATCCTGTTACGACAGAAAACATACGCAAAAATATAAAAACACCGACTACAGACTCTCGCGCGCGCGCGCGGCCATCATACTGACGTCTTACAGTGCCATCCGCCAGGTGAGCACGTGGAATATTGTTCAGAGATGCCAACATAAGACTAAAGTAACCGGTTACCATGACTTACCAACCAGTGTTCCTTTAGGCTTCTTTACTTTATACAACGTATATTTCGATTAATTTTAAACGACATTACGATAGTTGAAGTTTGTTTAATTTAGTCTTTGAACATATTAATATGTTAATGCATTTAATAAGACATGCAACAAAATATGTCATTAAAGAGAACAAAAGCAGGAGTGTACGGAAGAGACTTTGCAAAACAGCAAAAGATTTTTTTGGAAGTTTTGTGATGTGTCACGTGTTTGGACCAGACAAAAATTTAATAACAACTATTTGATCTATTTAGTTTATGTTCATCTTGCACTTTACTAGCTGCATCCTCTAGACTAAAATTAAAGAAAATAATTATGAAACAAAAACAACAACATCCTCACAGAAAGTGATAAATTTGGCCAAAAGCTAACAGGAAACGAATTTCGTTCGTTCAGTTCGTAACCAACCTCTGAGCTACAAGCAGAAGAAAATGTCCCTGTTATCTACAAAGCAATGTCACTGACTTCACTGTTGACGGAAACGTGCAATCGACACAAAAGGCAAAAATAACAGACTCTTCTCTCCCACAAGATAAAGACCTAAAAATCTTTCGGTTTCCCCAACTTTAGAGTGTAAACGATATGAGTTATCTACACGTTATTCACACCTTAGCGCAAGTCCATCTGCCACGTCTTTCATTCTGAAGAGGCCGTGTTGCTCTTTATGGATCCTAGTCTACAATAGGTAGTACCTTCTAATTTCCAACAGTTGGTTAAACCAACATGACGCATGCTCAGTCGTGGAGTGCGAAGACGAAAACGCCATTAACCATGATCCTATGCGCATGCTTGATGAAGTCCCTCTGTACACATGATGCAACTCCAGAATAATTAAAAAGTATCTTCTGACACTAATACAGAATGCTCAGTTTACGAATACGAATTTTTTGCTTCTGTTTGGTACGTTAACAGTTCCTCCATTAAAATCCATTCGGCCAATCAGGCTAAAGGTGTCACTAGTGTCAGTACCTCAATTCAAAATAATACCAACTTACGTACACAATTACATCGTTGTACGAAATCATACATATTATCATATGTTATGCATACTTATTTATGTAATATCCTGACTGATCCGGCCATAATTATAGACTCCTCTGCAGCCTAGATGTGAAAAGAAATTTTCCTTATCTTGGTCCATGTATTGTAAAATACAAGATCAAATCGCGAAAACGTATGAAGTCTGTTTCCCCCACCAGATGTCACTAGAACCCAGAGCACTGAGTGTATGTGAATAGTGATCAATAGGATTATCATAACCCACTGAATAAAATATACCATTTCATTACAATAGGGGGCAGTCCTCTTGCGACTTTTGACTCAATCCTTCCATCCTTCTTCTATTATCTTTCCATTTCTTAGGTGTACTCACTTTTAGCCTGCAGACGAAGGCTGTGTGTTACTCCATAATGCTGGTACCTAATGATGACAAACCCAGAAGATCAGATCTGGGCTCTAACTGCAGGAAAACATCAAATCTCAAGAAGTAAGACTAAACAGCATAGGGGATGAAAAGGAAAATTGGAACTGAAGATGTCACCAGTACGTTATGCAGTGAAATATGCACTTACACTTCATAAACGACATTAAAACATAAATTTTATTGCAATTTATACAAAGAACATGAAGAGTTTACATAACCAGAAGAAGACATGAAAGAAACCTAAATCTGAATTTTGTTCATAAACAATGAAAAGATGACAAACTTGTTATCAAACTTACATGAAAGATTTGTGTATCCTGAGAAATCCTATTACAATTTTACAGATTACTAATCCTTATTTGTAACATAAAATATACTAATTTCACTTACTATCTAAATGATTCTGTTGAGAGGCTTACAACAAAATTGACGTATAAGCCTCAAACACACTAGCTTAATTGTAAACATTCAATTACATGTTTCATTTACTTTATAATTGGCACATAATGAGGTGAAACAGAATAACAGTATTATTAATTATGATGAAAGTAATAGTGACAAGGGCTACATGTTTGGGTACCCAAGTGAAAATCGGTACCAGTAAGTCCTCTCAATAAATAGTGAAGCCATAAAACAGTATTCACGAAAATCTTTATGTATGATATTCCTCTTTATTACGCCGTTTCCTTTACAGGAGGTTGGCGACATATTATGAACAGGATCCTTCCATCCTTTTCTCGGACTGGGACCTGTTCATATGTTTTTTTAGGCAGGTGATACAGAAGTGGTTTGCCATTGCCTTCTTCTGTGTGTATGGCGTATGGAGTAACTGTTGGGATGCCACGGAGAAACCGGAAAAGCCCCGGAGGAAAACTCCGTGTTGCCTAGACCACGGCCTTGCCCAACACAAGTTATAAATTCGAACCCGGGACCCCAGGATTACAAGGCCAGCGTTCTAACCACTAGACCACCGTGGCGGTCATGTATGATATTAGGAGTGTTTAAAATGTACTGCACCAAATACACTTAAGTAATAAATGAAGAGAAGACTTGATAAACTACCATTCCACACTCTTCCCTCTTTTTCATTGACCTTGTCCTTATGAAGAACACGTCACTGAAACACTGAGAAGTGTGTTGCCATAGTCTTACATATTCCACAAGTTACAAGAAGTCGACCACGCTAAATTTAAGGTGGGAGCAACTTAATGCTTTTCAATATATGATCCTGAAATTTTAAAGATAATATGCTTTAAGAATATATTAAATATTTTAGTTACTTTTGAGAAAACTGAAAAAATGACAAGCATATCATAAAAGTATGTAAAGGATATTTTGGGGTCCGCAGTGGCCGCGCGGTCTGAGGCGTGGGCCTTGTGCCGCTTGGTCGCTGGGACCGTGGGTTCGAATCTCACTCAAGCCATGGATGTTTGTCTGCGTCTTTCTGTGTTGTGCTGTCCTGTGTGCAGGTAGAGGCCTTGCGATGGGCCGATCCCTTGTCCAAGGAGTCCTACCGAATGTCTATAGATCGAGCCAACGTAAAGTTGGGACCCGCAGTGCTCAGACACTTGAAGAACGGGTTGTTCTCAGTATCCCAGTATCCATTAAAGGATATTTTAATTTTTTCCTTGTCAATATGTAGTAGACCACTGTAATTTCATTCAGTGACAGTCCATAAAATCTACACAGTGTATGAAACTGGCAAATCAGTAAAATTGTTTTTGATATCTTACAGATAGTGGATGACAATAATAATAGAAGATGGCTATAAATAATACTTACAAATTCTGTACCCCAAAGAAGGCACCAAACTTCTCCATTACCAAATCAACTTTTTACGCTGGTAATCCAGCCTGTAGCTAGTATCTTTACTGATTGAGCAATTCTGACTACAAAGTAAACTGTTGCTTTCGCTGATATGAAAACAATCTGCACGACTACTGGAACACTGGCTAAACTAAGTTGTAATATTAAAGAAATAGTGTACACTTGTCTGGTAAATCTGCATGTCTTTTGAAATAAAAAGCTAATTTTCATTAAATTCAACATGAAGAACATTCAACTGGAGGTCATCACAACAGTAAGTGAATCTATGGCACATGGTAGGTATTATTCAAAACTGTATAAAGAATCTCTGGTAGTAAACATCTGGAAACAAAGACATGCATGTTTCACTTTAATTTTTTGTGTTGTTGGAGTTACTTTTTCTGAATTTAGTATCTTGTGTAATTATTTAAAAATTCAGCTTTCTCCTCACACTAACTAAATATCCATAAATTATGCAGGAAAACATGTTTTCCACAATATATCACACTTTTTACAAATTAAAAATATAAAACACTGAATACAGAATTAATATTATTTGATTAATACTATTAATATGAATACATTTACAAACTCAGTTAAAATTTGGCACATCTTCATATACATTTAAAAGTGGATCCAAGATTACTTTAATTCTTTTCGCATTCATGGCAGAAAGTTCACCAAATGGAAATGCATGATGTTCACTGCAAAACGAATTATTCAGCCCGATATACAGAATGATATAACATGATTTCTTTGAATCTAAAACATAATGTCTATCCCTTCATGACTACAGCAATAACCATTGGATATTTTTGGAATGAAGTGTAAACATAATGTCACTGGGGGCCCCACCTAATTTTCTACCATCAAAATGACAACATAGTAGACATGTTAACTTATGAGGTAGTAGCAACATTAACTATTTAAGGTGCAGCCATGACTTTGAAGAATATGTAACTTTTGTTAAGGTAATTATTTGTATAGCACGGCAGCTACTCTAAAAACATAATTTAGCTTTCAGTTTGAACAATTAAAGCTAGGCATCTGAAATATGTTAATGAGTACAAAGCTAGTAAAAAACACGTTTTGTATTTTAAAATTTTCAAACATGGAGATTGTGAGACTCTGAGGCTGTGTCTGGAAACAAAGAGGTCATGAAGATAATGTTTTTAAATATATGACTAATTTATACAATGGGGATAAATGTTGTTCTTCTGGGTTATGATGCCATTTGGACTCACAGATAGATCCCAGCCCTGGAGATGGAGAGTGTTTCTCCATAACACTGGTATCTACTTATAAATCCACATAGTGTGACAATGAAAAAGAAGAACAACTATGAGAATCTCAAATCTCAAATCTCACACTGAAAGGTTAAGCTAATCTGGCTAGTAATATTTCACTTCTCTTTACTAATTAACACTTTATATACATGGGTTAGGTTAAGTTATTGTTATGAGGTCACTAAGAAGCTTAAACTGAACCCACTTTTAAATGTTATACAGTAGAACTTCTTTCTATATTGTAATACCTTCTAGAAGGAGAAATGGGAGAAGTATTCTAAAGTAAGAGAACAAACTCTCGAGTGCAACTCTGTATTATATGAAGGTAGAAAAAATTACATACCTCTTCCCATCTCCCCACCTCAGATGTCACTATATTGTATAATCACAAAGTCTGTAAACCATTTTTAGCAACACAGACTGAGGTTTAGAAGATGACAAAGTTCAAGGAAGCACACAATACAGTAATCTTAATACTTTTCACACTGCATAGTTGCCTATAAAATAACATTACAATCAACCACTTTTATCACTATACTAGTAGTTTACCTATATTTTGTAATCACAGAATAGAACAGAATTTTCTTACATTTCATAGATCCTTCATTGGCCCAAGTCTAGAAAGTAGAACATGTCACAACACAAATACTTGTTTCTAATAAAAATATAAATTACACAAAAAATACAAGTGATAATAAAACATGTGAAATAATATTCTGAACATGGCATCATAAATTATATGAAAATTGTGTGGAGACAATGAAGAAATGAAGCCATCATGAATAAAGCATACTTTACAAATATATTGGTTTTCACAATTCCCAGTTATCAGCAAACTACAATAAAATTTTTTTATGTCCAACATAAAATTTGAAGAGATTGGATCATTTGGTGCTCCCATGCAGTAAAACCAGTCTAAAATGAAATACAGATTACACAAAAATTTGTCTTTCTTAAAAGAAAATTTTAGTCCCAAGAATATAGAAAAAAAACTTATGTAAAATTACCTCTAAAAACTTGATGACAGAAATTAAGAACACAACTACAAACATAAAATATTTTGCTTGTATCATAATTATTTTCTTCGTATAACAGTATAGGTACCATACTAAGAATTATGGTACTTTAAAATTCTGATGGCAAATACTGAACATCAAAGTTGAGTGGTTAGTAACTTTGATTTGTATTTATGAGTTCTCAGTATCAAATCTCAGCATGGAGACCGGCTAATCATACTGACAATGTGTGGTTTTCCTCAGTACCTTCAAGTGAATGAATGGAAAGTACTTTAAACAGGCCAAGAACACTTCTTTTCACATCCTTCCTGATGATACATAACCTAGAAAGCTGAAATATCATAATTAATTAACCCAAGGACCAAAGAGTCAAATATCTGCCACATCCTTCCTTCATTCTCCAATTACAATTTTCACAACACATGAGAATATTACTGTCTCTGATATGTTCAAATTTCTCACAAAATGAAACAATAATGAACAAAATATTTTGAGTATCTTTCTAGAAATAATAGCTTCATATGAACAGATTTCCTCAGGAAATTAGTTCCACAGTCAATTAACTGCAATGTACCGCAATGTGTACTGGAAAACTTTGCTTTCAAACATTCAGACTCAGATATAAAATGACAGTCATATGTAGGTCACATTATGTCTTGTATAAAAACTCAATATGAACTCTAAACACATTCAACCTATTTTAAACTATTTTCCTATAAAGCCTCGTAAATAATCACAAAACAAAGCGGTAGATGACAAATGAGTGAAAGCACAAGATTAAAAACTGAGCAACAATAAATGTGACAAGTTTTCAGTCAGACTAAGACAACCTTTTCCATTCCGGATACAAACATATGTAATATCTTACAGGATCACTACCATTCACATTCAATGTAACGCTAAGTTTATAAGTATACAAAAAGTATAAAAAAAGAAATGTTCTTTAGGGCAGAGTTGATTCAACAACAGAAAAACAGTTTTTTTGGCACAGATGGAACTATTTGGAAAGACTTAAAAAAAGAGACAACTTGGAGGAAGTAATCACAGATGACAGTATAATACTAACGTGGATCAGGATAGGGAATGATGTGGTGGGTTGTAGTGAACACAGTAATGAACCTTTGGATCTGAAGAAAGGTGAGGAAGTTTGTTGATTATTTGAGAGAATATCAACTTCTCAAGAAGGACTTGATCCATAGAGAAAGTCAGTTCATAAATTACTTGCTGGACCTCTGCTGATAACACACTGATTTAAAGATAAGGCAGGATCTGGGAACATTTTTAAAATCAGGACCACCTGAATATAAAGCAGGAGTGCCAAACACTTGGCCACGATATTGTTATTTCGGAGACATCAATAGAACAATTATATCTGAATGGTTAACATAAATAGGTTTAAATGGCTGACACTAGGATCCATCAACATGATATGTAGTTATGGTAATGATCCTGCAACTTTCATAATGACATAACCTTTCTTGAATAGTTAAATAACTATAAACTGCTCAGGTATCATTTGCATTTGTTTTGCATTACAATGGTTTTTGGTTTATATGAGGGTTACTTCAAAAGTCATGGTAGCCAATTTTTGGGGGCAAACACGTTATATTGAAGAAAGTTAAAAATATACATACGATAGGGCACGATATACTCCTCAGATTGGCATAGGCAGATCAGGTAGGTGTAAATGGGTGTAGGTGTAGTAGGCAAGAAAAAAAAGGCACATTACGGAATGACCTTTTTTTTCGTTCTTTAATCCTCGAAAAATGCAATTGTGACCATCCTCCATATTCACCTGACCTTTCGCCATGTGACTATGAGTTGATACCCAAATTGAAACAGCCATTGCGAGGGAAACGCTTGCGTACACGAGAGGACATGTCCAACACAGTTCGACGCGAGATGGCAAAATTTGGAGATGGTGAAGCTGATGGTATTCTCCGTCTTCCTCGTCGTTGGCAGCGAGTACTTGATACACTCGGAGACTACTTTGAAGATTGCTAGTCTTAATGTAAGAATTCTGATTTAACTCACATTGAATTTTTTAATCACAGTTGAATTTTTCGAGGATTAAAGAATGAAGAAAAACCGGTCATTCCGTAATGTGCCTTTTTTCTTGACTACTATACCTGCACTCTTTCACATCTACCTGATCAGAGGAGTATATCATGCCCTATCATATGTATATTTTGAACTTTCTTCAATATTACGTGTTTGCTCCCCAAAAATTAGTTGCCATGACTTTTGAAGTAACCTATGTATTTCAGTCATGTGAAGAAGAAGATTGGCTTAGTAAAAAATAGCAATGTTCACATTAAATAACAGGATGCTGAATATTAGTAGGACATTATTTTGTATTAAAAAATTGTGACTAGATGAGTTATTAATTTAACAATTGGCACTGTGAGAGATAATGATTATTGGCAAATCCTGGTATAAAAGTCAGGTCATGCAAAAATTAAATATTATTAAATTCCCCCTACAAACATGCCACAATGCTTAAGTATTCTGATGATGATAATATGCAACTGTTGTGTTATATAGTAAAACATATCTTTTATATGTCATCAATTTCATTGGTCTGGCGGCACACTACTAGCGAGACCAGAGCATTCACTACTGGTACTGAGGTAAAATACTTACCCCGCCAACCAAAGTACTAAATAGACAGAAAAACATCATCATCACCATCAACCAATTAAGTATGTGCAGTCATGAATCCTTTGCTGTGTCTAATGCAGTAGTGTGTATTAACTTTTATCAATAATATACCACACACTGCAAGCAGCCCGGCTGGCTGTGCACTGCACTAGCATGCTACCAAACAATTAAGACTCCACAGTTGAGTCAGGTCAGTAGCCCTGTAGTACGGTGATTTTAATACCTTATTACCACAGGATGAAAGTATAAATAAAATATTCTCTGCCACGTTTAAGACAAAGAATGTAATGTACAAAGTGAATTTAAACAAAGTGAACTAATATCAAAATAGAGAAAATTGAAATTTTGCAGTAAAGGATCAATGATTCATAAACAATTGATAGTTCAAGTACTTCTTTCTGTACTATAAGAAACAGCCCTCATTTTACACCAGAAAATACAGATAAATTAATTTGTTTACATTTTCAAGACTAAACACCTTTTTTAAGCTATATTATCCATGTGTTATAGCACACACATTGTCCAGCTGGCCATAAGTCGCACTTCTATACCACTAAAATATTCGCTCTGGAGTTAAAGTCTGGCTGACAGTACTATACTAAGGGGTTTTAACCCCTTCTTGCAGTACTATAAAGGTTAAATCATTTCCTACATTTGTTCCTTCCATTTTGGCACTATTTATTACTAAAAACTCTCAAGATTTTCAAATTTAGTTGATTATTATTACAGTCAGTAAACATATTAAACATGTACGAAGATGTATGTAAGAATGTACACAACACAATTTGCACCTTCTACTTCCAACCCTGAAGATGGAGGTGACAGGATACTTTGAATGTTGGTAACCACCTATAAAACTACGCAGCATTATAACCTACAAAATCACAAACCAAATTTTTACCATCATAAAAGCTTCAAATTTCATATCTAACGTACTTCTTCCAGAGCCTATATGAATACATCAAAGCGGTGAAAACTCAATACTGTTCTCAGCAGTGTTACTTTACCTGCCATCACGATAAGGATTTCTGTTGCATCTCAAGATGCATTTGTGTGCGCTGGTGGTCTCGCAAGTGATGTTGGTGCTTAAACATCTTACCACACTTACCACAGGCATATTGCGGGTGAACACCACACTCCAGACGCAAGTGACGCATGAGGTTACATTTGTGGGAGTACAGACGTCCACATTGGCGACAAGGGAATGGAGGTCCATTTCCTGTTCCTCCAGACAGAAGTTCATTAATGTCATTTGAATGGTGTCGCTTTGATATCATGTTCTTAACAGCAGATACTGCCCGTACTCCTGGTAGAAGAAGTCGTGGATTTACCCCAATAACACCTCTGAATCTACTACCTATGAAACAAAGCATACAAGTGTCTTACAATAAAGAATACATATTACAGATAATGCGATGCGCTAGTACACATCTTTCATGCCACAGGAAACGTAAAACCATCTTAAAATTTACATTATTACAAAATGTTATAGGCTTCACTAGTGTTCTGAAGTCAATGGACATTTTTTATATTAAAATTTTCTACTAGCTTTCTACATACAGAACTACAGTTACTCTAATGCTAAAGCACCACACTATAAAAACATATATGGGGTATGGGAAGATCTCAGTAATGGATGGGGATGTATGATAATTCCTTAAAGGATTGTGAATACAAATGTGGTTACCTTCTGGAATTTTGCACCATTTAATCTGGTATATACTGACTGACAAGTCAGAGAAACTTACTGCCTCCATCATCAGAGTATGGGTATGTTTGTAGCACAAAATAATCTTTACTACTTCGAATACAGAAGGCTCTTTACCAAATATTATTATGGCAAAATACATTCGAAATTTTGGGCAGAAAACCAAAAGGGAAGAGACCTGCTGGGAGACAAAATGCATATATGGGAAGATAATATAAAAATGTATTTTAAATAAATAACTGGATTATTCTTGCTCAGACTCACAAGTGGTAGTCTCTCATGAACACAGTAATGAACCTTCAGGTTGCATAAAAGGTGGGGCACTTTGATTACCTGAGTAACTATTACTTTCTTAAGGACTATTCTTCATGTATTTAGTGCTGAAACATACATGTCTGGCTATGTTAAAGTGGTATGTTTTATTCAATACAAGGTAGAACAAGTGTACCACAACATAAGCTATACTTACTGAAGATTCCAAAGATGTACAAATGGAGAAAACACTGGTAAGTCCTTGTAAAATGGATATGATCAAACTTCGGCATATTTGAAAACAAAAAGATGCAAAAAATTTATAAATAATGTGTAAATACAATATCTAACTTACACCTAAACCCTATGCTACACTCATAAAATTCGCTGTATCCTGATGCTACGAGACTAATAACTTAAATGCACTAGGTGCAGAGGGGCTATTACACTTCAGGCTTCATGACGCATTTCTTTATGAAGTCATGAACACAAATGACTGCACTTCACATTTACATGTTTTGTAGGTTCCTCATTTGTCTCCAAATAAGTTTTAAAGAAATTACTAACATTTTTGTGCAGCAATATGTAGGTTACATGTGGCCCAGAAGGGCCAAAAGTATAATTTAATAAAAATAAACAAATTATAAACATCCTTACTTGGGGACAAAGAAGCAATGCCAAGTTTATCATTGATGTTCTGCCCAAAATAATAAATTCAAAATATTTATTATAACTTTAGTTTCCTGTACTAAATGAAATCATAACACACAATAAATATAAATGTTATTGTTACTACTACAATCTGTACATAGCTTTGAGATTTCCAGGAATATTGGGCTTGAGATAAAGGTAATAAAAGAGAAAAACAGGTTACCCTAGGCTTGTTTATGTGATATACTTTATTAATTAAGGTACAGCACCTGCAAATGTTTTTTAAAATATTACTATATATAATTTTTGCATGAACTTACGCCTTAATATTCTAATAACATAAACATAGCCGTGTTACAAGCACCTTATATGACTATGGTATGACACATATACAGGTTGCTGAGGGAAGAGTTGGGCTCCAGATATGATGGTCCTCCAGTTTGAAAGTTTAACACCACCAACCCTTCACAATAAAACAACAGCAGATTGTGAAATGTAACCAAATGACATTTGCATACTATTACTGTTACAGTCAGTATTAAAATAAAACCAATGAGAAAAGTAACATGTGGAGAAAAAAAACAAGGGAGGTAAACAAATTTCTGTTTTAAAAAACTCAATAGTTCGGATTACGTAAAAGAACATTTTATTCCTGTGAGACCCAATTAATAATAAAAAAGTATATTTTTTACAGAGTAATAATTTCTGGAAAAATAAAGAAACAGTGAAGACATAATAAATATTAATTAGTTCTTCATGCCCTCTTCTTCTTCGGCTTGTGGTGCCTTTTTTTGACAGGAATAAACACCAGAAAACTAACTCAGGTTACAGACACAAAACTGTAGTTTCAGTAGCATGGAATTTAAACTTCTGGATGTTATGATGTGAAGAAAAATGCATAGCCCATACAATTACACGATCAGAGTATGAAGAGGTTAATAAAATCTGTAAAACTGTTTATTATTTTACTGGGAACCTGAATGCCCCTTATGCAATATGAGATGAGTTTTGAGGTGATAGTTGTGACAGAAGCGGCGACTACATAGGTGACATCTAAACTGTGGTTCAACTCCACACTCATAACGTACATGTCGTTGTAGAGCACCTTTGGTTGAGTATGTCTTATGACAGACAGAACACCGATTAATACTTCTTCGACGTTGAGGATCTCTGCTGATCATCTCGGAAATTAATGCAGTATTCCATGCATCCTTCTTCTCACCTTGCAGCATGCAACTGAATTCTGAAATAAAACAATTATGTATTTGTAACAAAGTAAACAAACAGGAATGTCTTCTTCTCAATACAATAAGTAAAATGTGGTCTCACTGAAGATGAGATAATACATTCAGACCACTTACCAGAAAGATGCAATGAATATGAACAGGACAGAAAAGTTCTTTGTTGGTTTATTTAACAATATCTTCTCAACAGCATAAACCACAAAGTGAGTAATGATATGTTTAATGTGAAAGATGGAGAGGATATGGAAATAAGTGACTATGATCTATTTTAAGGTTACATTCCAACATTTTCTGGGAGGAACAGAATAAAACCATAAAAATCTTGGTAGGATAACTGTTCTCAGGGCCAAGATTTACATACAGCTACTTACCAGTATTTTGTGATGTATGATGGAAATAAAGTGTGAAGCGGTGAGTGTCTGTACACATTAAGCATTTATAATACCAGGTTACTTATTTTAAATAAATAAAAATCTCAGCCTCTTCCATTTTTCAGGTTTGATGTTAGAGGCAGGGATTAGGTGAAATTATGGAGCCTTTGATTCAAAGATATAAAATAAATAAATACAAATATCAGTAAAATAATACCAATCAACAGAAGTTGGGTTTGAAGCCCATTACCATAAATAGCTATACTACACACAATCAATAATGCCCAACATGACTGTTGTGTACAGATGAGATGTATGTCACAGATATAGTGCATTACATGAGTACAGCAAAGAATTAAGGTTGTCTTACCAGTTCTAATAAACAAAATGTATGATAAACAGATTTACAGTTATTAAAATCCTATTTTATTGTGTTGGCTACCTTAATGAATCTGAATATATAGAGTTGTTTGAGGGTAACACATATTTTTTCTACCATGCACTACAATAATTCACACTGAAAGTAACCTGTTGTCTGAAACACAATTTTTAGAATTCAAATCAAATCAGCTGTGCACAATAAAATGACATTTTATATGATGTCAAATCACATCACTAAAATCTCACTTTAAATTTACACTCATGTAACTTTCTTTCATAATGGATGTAGACATCTGCATTCTCACTGTATATTTTGACCTTCATTATGTTTAGCATGTGAATTAAGATGGTATCTCAGATGATGCTTGTGGCGGAAAAGATGATAACAGATGTGACACTTGAAGCGACGTTCAACCCCACATTCATAACGTTCGTGTCGGAGAAGTGCGCTCCTTACGGAGTACACCTTGTGACAGCATGAACATTGATTAAGAGGTTTTCCCTGGTCAGTTCCTATTCTTTGGGTAGCCAGGAAGGTGTCTGAAAATACTCTATTTGTTCCACCTTGTAGTATTTGGATGAAGTCTGAAATAAAGGAAATATACTGCTGTAGACAAATACATGTTCTGAGATAGTAGGGCAGATATTTAATTATTTCCTGGCCTCAATGTAAAATCACACTAAGACTATGGTAGACCTATCTTGGTTTGGTGTGACTTCATGCCACAAGGTCAGGGCTGTTTTCTGAATGCTGATGCCACCTAATGGGTCATTATGTATGAAAAGGTATTTTGTACTGTCTTCAACAGATTTAATTTTATCAATCAAATATCAATTCTAAATCCTTCATTAAAATTGTATGCCGGACAAAGACGGACTTTAAATGCCCAGCATTCAAATAAAAGTGTTGATGGCCTTATCCAAAGACAGAATAAGATCTGAAGACTAACAACATGATCCTAGAAGCAATATTCATCAATTAAAGCCAAAATCATAAAACAATGCTCATATTGTCTTCTTCCTTGCACTACAGAACAATGGGAGACAACAATACAAGTCCTTTATCTTCACCATTCAGCACAGAAATAAGCAATAAAACATCCAATGGAAATAAGATTCATGTAAGTATTTCCAGTATTTTAATCTTCCACATACAGAAATAGGGCAAATACAATGGCATAGTATGGGTTTGCAAGCATTAAACTGAGTTTATAGTGATTATTGAGACTTAAATGAGTCAAATGTCTAAAAGCTTCTCAGCCATTTATGATATGTCAATTAGGCACCTCATACTACGCATAAAAATGAACACTTTGTAACATTCCTTTATAAAGACATAAGCTACAGTTGTATCTGAAGAGCCTAAGATTTAAAAAAGAGGTGATTGTTAGTATCTTGAACGTTTATTTAAAAATAAAAATGTGGGGAATTTGCCGGGCTACAATTAGAATAATGTTAAGAATATCTACTCCAAAACAATTTATGTAAGTCAGTAGTCTTACTCATCTCTCTACCTGTATATCTATTCTACACTGGAACGTTTCACATGCCAAAAGAGATGACTTTTCAAATTAAAGTTATGTGTGAAACGGCGACTACATAAATCACACTTAAAACGAGGTTCCACTCCACATTCATAGCGTTCATGTCGCCGGAGAGCACCCTTGCTGGAGTACAGTTTGTAGCAACCAGGGCATCGGTTGAGATCTTCTCCATGTTCAGGTCTTCTACTGTCCATTACTTTACCCCCCATAACAGCATCCCATGGTTCTCCACTTCCATCCCCTTGTAGCATTTGAATGAAACCTAAAATGAAAATGTATTACTGTTGTAGTACAGAGAAATATACATCTGGTCAAGAAAACACATTAAGTACGATGCTGTAAATTAATAGAATACAACTGCATTATGCTAGAATATGTATACCTACACTGTTTTCTGGAGTTACATGATACACATTCAAACATAATTTTCCATTCCATACAGACAATGTCTGTATGACAAGGGCTACTTATATGTAGTAATTTACTGATATAAAACTTCTTCTATAGCAAGTATTATTTATCACATTTATCTCTTTATTACATTACTTAAAAATATACATAACATTTAAACAATTTTACTGCTCCTTCAGAAATTGCTTTTATATGACTAGAAACAATTCCTACAGGATATAAGGAACACCACTGTCAAAGCTTCATACTTTCTGCAGAATAATATACCAGTAGTAGTTCTTTGGTACATAATTTTTATGGCAATTACTATGAGCACATAAAAAGACACAAAATTAATGCAATATTTATAAGTTTCATCTTACTATGTGAAGTTCTATTTGCAAAATCACTTCATTTCCATATAATAATTCTTCTAGGTAAAATCACACAAAATCAACTTCTATGATTTTCATGAGAAATTGGTACTCAAAAGGTTCTGGAATTGATCTTTACCACTGCCACTAATATACTATAATCTTACCATATCTTCCTACAACTCTTGTAAAGGCACTATATCCTCCTCCTTCATTGGGAAGTTCAAAAGAACTCTTGAGAGTCTAAAACTCTTATTTGTTTATTTATTTATAAAGTTGTCCAGAACTATGCCAAACAATCTTACCCACTTCTTTCTTAATTTCACATCTTTAAATAGGAGTAAATTGTGACACAAAATTATGTACAGCATACATTGCCACATGACTGTATATAACCTCACTTTCTATAAACAGTTTAATTCACAACACTGCTGTTCTGACCACTATGGAAGAAAACTACTCGGAAGGACAAGATGAACAAAAGATCATGGAGATATTTCTAGTTGGTACAAATGTTAGTAAAATGTCTAGTTATGCAAATCCAGGAATTCTTTTATTTTTAAAATTAGAGCACTTCAAAGACTATACTACTGTCACTCTCTTCCTCAAATACAAAGCACTGATTATGCGCATTCATAATAAATACTACAATATGGACATTAAGCATTTTAAAGACAGGCATATATTATCATCATGTTTGTACTACCCTACAACTTTCAATATATTCAAAGATTTTCATTAAACTTGGCATAAACATCATGATACTTACGGCTATCTAAAAATGTTGTATAGAAGCTATTTATATGTCAAGAATTACTAACAAGGCAACAGTGCAAAACTTTGAGGCTATATCTAACAATTTAGACAATCAGAATCTGTCCTCATAGCAGTTATGCAGAGAAACAGATCAATAAGCTGGATAATTATTAATTTTCAGTTGCTGTTACTCTCACAAGACGGAGTAAGACATTGCAAGTTTATCTGAAAATTTGTCTGATTTCCAGCGTAAAAGGCTACTGATTAAGTAACTGTTGCTGACACATACAGGCAATAACTACAAAAAAACAACAACATACAAACACAATGACAAACATGGTCATGAGCCCTCATGTTTGAATCTGCTTAGCAAAAATGTGTCAACACACAATGGAAGATTTTAGAAAGTAAAGTTTTTGCATTTTCAAAATTTATTTCAATATTATTTTCTTATAAGTGTTTATAATCATTAAAGTGTATTATCTTGTCAGATGGTACTGCTACTCAGATAAAAACATTTAAATTAAAAAATAAGAAAGACAGCTGTTTAAAAACCTATACATTTTACTTATAGTACACTATCAAAATGTTGAAAATTGTATGAAATTCTGGCTGTCTACTAATATGATGCAAAATGGCAAAAACCAACCTGACATTATTAGCATATACTCATGATTAAGACGTAATAATAAAAGGATTAAGAAACCAGATGGTCCATTACTGTGTTCACAAGAGCTCACAACTGGTCCCTACTCAGACTCAAAAATAATCCAGTTCACATTTCATATCTTATTGCTTTAAGATTGACCATAATATTATCCTCCCATCTGCACCTAGGCCTCCCTTGAGATGTTTTAAAAAAAAGTCCACATGTCTCATCTCTCTCTTCCAAAAATGACACATGCCCTGCCTATATCATACCTCTAGATTTGAAAAACTTATTAATATGGTAATTGATGAAAAGTACAAACTATAGAGCTTCTTGTTATGCACTTCTCTCCAGTGTCCTGTTAGTTCCCTCTTATAGTTCTAATATTCTCCTGACCACCCTGTTCTGAAAATCTTTAATCTATGCTCTTCCTTTAATGTGATAAACCAAATTTCATCCCCATACAAGCAGCAGATAAAATTATAATTCTTTATATTTTAGTTTTTAGTTAGGATATAAGAAAATGAAAGATTATGACTGAGTTTTAGCAAGCATTCCTTAAGTTTAATCTCCTCTTAATATAACTCTGAATAAACACATTAACTTGACAACTAAATTACAACCTTCATTTTAGGTATTCAGAAGTCATTAGGGAGCGAAAGTTTCTGAAAACTCATGTAACTTATCCAGCTGCTTAAAACAATACTGCTATTTTGATAAAATGTAAACTATAAAATCAACACATTTAAGTAAGATTGAGGCAACAGATCATGAAAACTTTAAGTATATTTATTTAACTGATCTCACATTTAGCAAGAAGCAAATCTTTTGACTGGCATCACCGACATTTTATTACCATTATCAAGAGCTATGTCTGTGTACAAGACAGACACACATAAACCCAAAGCATTTTTCTCATGCATTTTGTGCTATTACATTTAACAAGATTTGATTTTGATTGTTCTTGCCATACCAAAGTTCTCTTTTGTTCTATCCTAAAATTTCCTTTTTCCTCTTATTTTACTTTTCAAATATTTCTTTTGAGCACTTGATGTAGTAGTAGATTATTAATTAAGAAAGGTTTACAGTGATAATAAAAATAAGTTTGGTTAAAGGATACTGAAATAATTTGCAGTTCTGGAGTATAATAATGCACAACTTATTAATAAAAAGGCAATCGACAAGAAGCCAAAGTTATAAAGGCAACAATGTATAACCAATTTATGCTAAAAAGAAAGTTTAAGATTTATTATTTAAAAATTTAATTAAGTTACCTGTCTGTGTGATGAACGAAATAAATCTGTATAGTAATAATGATTACAAATTTTGTAACAACACTTGGATATCAGACTGATTTAGTAAGGTGCTGATTCCTTATCTGTACCAAACAGTGAGAGCATACTATACTCCACTTCATCTCTCTGAACACCGTGCACTGCCACCAAGTGGCTAGTGAGAGCATATCTCCGACGAAATCTTAGCCCACATATAAAACAAGGAAACCTTGGTTCAGTTCCACAATCATAACGCATGTGACGCTGAAGAGTTCTTTTACGCAAGTATTGTTTTCCACAACGACCACAATGGAAATTATTGGATTTAACATCACTGTAATTTGGCATTTCAATCTGAAGTGCTACTGTATCATCACTTGATAACTCAGTTCTCCAACTGTTCTCCATTTCTCCATCTGAAAGAAGGAAAAATGAAGTTAGTATATATCCAGGCTGTATAAATGGTGTCATAGAGTACAATGCTTGCATAATTGATAAATTGGTTACTGTCATAAGGATCTGATCCTTCTTGCAGTAATTCTGACTATATGAAGTTACTTTGCATCACAGAGATGCACCATTCTCTAATTCTGTAATTAAGAAGTGGTATTAAAGAGCAAATAACAAATCCAAAATGTTTTGGGATACAACTGTGTAAATTGACACAATATGCTTTGCATTATGATGTTAGAAGTATCTCTTGACAGCTTCAATTCACACTATATTAATCATTAACATTCCTCAGTCATGTGTCGTGGTATACACACAGTTCAGCTGACTATCCATCACAGCAATATCATTTAACTCTTAAACCCTGAAGTGAAAACTCAGACAGCAACCCCATAACATAAATTGCTTGATCTCTTATGATAAAGGTTAATAATGTTAACAGAGACACAGCTTGGATTGTTGAATTACTTCCACAGCTTACACAATGAAACAAATGAAAATAATATTCACAGGAAAACTAAAGATGTGATTAAATTCATGATATGCTTACTACCGTTTAGCACAAACTGTTATCTTATCACATTCTATTAAAACCTTAAACATTAAAGTACATAAAACTCTAATTTATGTGTTGTTTTATATGAGTCACCAAAAACATGGTCTATTACACTACTTTCTCTTTGAGGGAAGAACACAAATTAAAGGTATTTAGCACAAAGTGTAGAGAATATATGAAGAACATTAAATAAGAAGGAGCTTCAGAATTTTCACACTTGGCATAACACAGGAAAATAAAATCAAGAATGATCTGATGGGCAGGATGTGTGGCATGCACAGAGGAAATGAGAAATTAAAATCAGAGAAGATTCTGTAGCATTAGAAAGTGAGTTAATTATTAGAGATCTGAGGATTTCATGGTGTGAAGATCCTGATGTTCATCTTCTGGCTTGCAACATCATGTGGACTCCTAGGAAGATCCAGCATTCTCGAGAAACATACTGTCTCATTCTTCAAGGCTGAAAATTGGTTTCATCTAATAAGCCCTATGGAATAATAACTTGTTCTTGTGTTTAACCTAATGACAGGGAGGAAGTCAATCTTATAACTTTTAGAATTTCATACCTTAAATCACAGTCAATGAAGAAGTCTAAGCTATTCCCAATTGAAAATCCTCTGCTTCTTGTTTCATTTACATAATGGAATTCTGAGGACACTGACACAGATGTGATCAAGGGCAATTTTTAACTCATAAAAGTATTTATATACAATAATATACAAAAAATGTTTGAGACCATATTTCTTCAGAGTTCCTATTTAAAAATGCATGTAAATGGTTCAACTGTCAAATGTGCTTAAAATCATGGATACCACAGATACATAAACATAGATTAAAGAAAATTACTGCAGTTAAAAATGATGTGTAATGTTCCCATTCAGCTGACATTTCCATTTTTAAATAACAGTAAGAATATTTATTCAGGTACAGATAAAGATAATGGAAGAGCATGAGAATGTAAATGAAGGTAACACAATCCTCAACTAGAACAGCAAAAAAGATACAATAAAATTAAGTTTGTAAAAACACTAAAATTACATGTTTTAATTTTTTATATTCATCTGATTAACAGTGACTCAGGCTCCTGTTTTAAGAATATAATTATTTCTCTTATTATTAGTAGAATTTTTAACTGTGAGTGAGCTTTTCCTTCGTGCAAAACAATAATGGTACACTACACTCAGCCCGCTCTTTCTGAACACAATGTACTACCATTAGATGTTTTATGAGATTGTATCTCCGACGAACTCTGAGGCCACACATGGAACATGAAAATCTCGGTTTGGTTTCACAGTCATAAAGCATGTGGCGTCGAAGTGTTTTCTTGTGCTGGTATTGTCTCCCACACTGATTGCAATGGTAATTGCTGGAACTGTCATCACCATTGCTAGGCATTGTGAGCTTAGGGAACACTGAATCATTCATAAATTCATCTCGCCAACCTCCTTCCATCTCCATCATTGTGCCTGCAAAAAGGAAATACAGTGTTAATACTGACCAAGATATCATAGAGTACCATAAAAGCTTCTTGTCTAAAATTTAATTATATTGTCACTATTATTTTGAGTGACATAAATGTCATTGTTAAGCACACTGGTAAACGAAACAAAAACATGGAATGTGGTAGGGAATACAGTTGGAGAACAATTACAAATCTTTATATTTAATATGCATCAATAATAACTAATACAAATGGCCTGTCATAGAATATGCACTTCAGCTGTGCCCAGACAACCAGAATTAATGAATATTACAATTAAACTGTATATAGTTGTTCATGCACTGAATCGCAATAGCTGACATCATTGCGAGAATGTACTTCAAAAGTCCCTGGTTGAAAACGTGTGTACACTGTGATTACATGATCACATATGAGCATATGACTCTCAAATCACTCCACATTTCTATGTATGGTAAATAAGGAATTTTTTTAAAACTCTCAACTCCCATTTGGAACATTTGTTAGTTTTACAGAAATTCTTGGTCTGGATTTAGGATACCGTTTGTGTGATTCTGAACAAAATCATTCCTGTTGGCTGTTGATTGTGGTATATCGTGTTGTGACACTGTGTAGTTACCAACGTATTGTATCAATACTGTACTCAACTGATCACTGAAAGAAGGGTGATAATTTGCCTTATTCTGGACCATCAAAGATGAGCTACAGAGGAAAGGGCCATTCATCCTACTAATCTAACATAAGAGTCAATGGCCTGTTCTAAAACATGTGCATACATTCTGTTAAAAATTAATCTAGAAGTTTCTCTTTATATATTCATATTCACAATATTATCATATCTTTGCTTTGTGTGAAATATTCCCATTCTTATATAACTGATTCCTTGAGGTAGCCAACACGAGAAAATAATTTTCTCAACAAGATGCAGTTTTACTGTAAATAACAACTTCACTTACCTATTATGTTAAAAAATGTCTATCTTGGATAAACTACAAGAAGTCATATCTGTTATTAAAGGTATTAATCTGTATGAAATCTGAGGTTCTCACAACAGTCAAGATACTGATGCTGGACTTCCAGGTTGTAATGCCATGTGGGCTTGTAGGTAGACACCAACATACTGGCAGAACATACTTCCTTCAGCTTCAAACCTTATGTTCTTGAGAAACAAAGTTACCCACCTAAAAGTTCACATGAGATTACAACCCAAAAGACCAACACCAACACTTATTAATCTGTTTACATCTAGATTTCCGTCTTCTGGGTTGTTGCGCTGTGTAGTCTGGTCGATGTTAACCAACGTTTCAGAGGTCATACTGCCTCCGTAATCAGGGCGATTCTTAGTATGAATATTTCCGTCTTCTGGGTTATTGCGCTGTGTAGTCTGGTCGATGTTAACCAACGTTTCAGAGGTCATACTGCCTCCGTCATCAGGGCGATGAATATTCATATTCATCGCCCTGATGACGGAGGCAGTATGACCTCTGAAACGTTGGTTAACCTCGACCAGACTACACAGCGCAACAACCCAAAAGACGGAAATCTTCATACTCACCTCTGTGAGAACCTCAAGTCTTACACTGATTATATCTGTTTCATGCAAGGATATAATTTATCTGTTTTTATAATTCACTAAACTAAAATAAAGAATAAAAGAATTTTTAACCAAACTTGGCAAAGTATAAGGAAAGTAATTAAGATTAAAAATTGGTACCATTACAGAAAAGAAGAGACGGAAAAATTTGAAGTCACAGATAAAGAGATATGTAAGGAACTAAACAATTTAAAAATCTTGGATGTTTTAAATATATTGTGAGAAGAAATAGACAAAATAAGAGCTGAAGAAAACTGGATATAAAGGACTCGGTTTTACATGCTCATAATGAGAACAGTGAACGAATATGCAACGCCCTGTTAATTAACTTAATGTCAATCACATAAAAATGATAATCTATTTCTTAAATAACTGGTATTTATTTACTGACCTGCTTTCTATAACTCTTATAAAGACTCTCACTTTACAATTACTATTATGATAAATTTCTCACTAATTTCAGTACATTACAATATACCAGCAGTCTATTGTAAATATTTTACAACCATCCATACAGCCTCTTATACACAGAGCAATGATTATTTACAAGCATCACAATTTTTATATCTAACCTGAAATGATCTACATTCTACACAACTGCTCATATACAGAAATAAACACAAAACTGTATACAGCAAGTAAAATGTTCAAGGAAGATAAGAAAGCCACAGTACTGATACGTTCTTTGGGTTACAACACAGTGAACAGTAGGTTATTAATGAAGCTGTATCAACTGCACCCTTACATAACACTGAATGATGTAACAAAACAATAATGTTTGGTGAGCTTGAAAGAATTATTGATGAAGTGATCATAGCCTATTTCAAGGTACTGACTTGGCATTTGACTTGTGGAACTGATAAAAATGACAAAAACCTGTCACAACAATTTGTGGCCCAAAAAAAGTAACAAAATGGGCACTTCTCAAATAGAATCACTTAAGCTAACTTTTCTAGTATACAGTCCAGAGCCATAAGGAATGTCCATTATTATTGTATCAGTTATTGTCTACAATATCAGGGAGGTAAAGAAAGCTAGAAATTATATGCATGCATATATCTGCACTTACAAAGCCGGTGTTTGTACATCTGTCCAGAAGCTCACCTTCACAAGTCATGTCCTATGTTTGACAAGGCTATGCATGCTCAAATACTGCAAAATTACTGCACGCTCTAGGCTTGCATGTATTAATGTAGTCTCACTTTTGTGTTGATGCATAAGATTAGTGCTATAATTATACAATATTAAATCTTGAAAGATTCGCATTTGTAATTTTGAAAGTTGCGTAACATTTCTGCTTTGTTTTGGAAAATGGAAAATTTTCAGTAAAGAATAGGGCTGTCAATGGCAATTTTATGTGTTTGACCAAACTATATTGCTGGCAAATAATAAAACCAGTATGATGCAATGAGCAAAACACCATTTCATATGTATAAAATAAGTGGGACAGATTCTATACAAAGGACAAATAATATAATCATGAATCAAAATGCAGTGTATGAGGATCATGTATTGTTTCCCTTGGTCCCTGCAGGATAATTCCATGACAGTACCTTCAATAAGGCCATGACCACTTCCTTCCCATCCTTTCCAATTCAATACTCGCCATCATCTTCTAATTCAATGCTACATAGTCTGAGCTACTGAAAGCATTGTTAAATAAACTATAAATAAATCCAAATATTACTCCCAAGGACTGCAATGTTAATACCATTCCTGCAGCAAATAAGTACACCACTTCCAAATGCATCAACGCACTGGTAAAAGATGAGGAATTTTTATTAAAGTTACATTCCCCAGTAATATTAAATATTAATAAATATGGTAATTTCTGGAGTAAAATTCTGCCAACAATGAGTGTGCATCTTACATTTCAAAGGCTCCTGAAAACACAATATATTCATCATGTATTGTAATATTTTGTTTAAATTCCAAAATATTCTACTGGGAAATCTGTATTAGACTTTAGAATAAAACAACTTTGGGCCAATGGAATATTAATCAAATATAACATTTTGAACATATGAGAGATACTAATACTTTTTATGACTTTATAAAATCAAATACAGAGTGATCAAACTCATACAAAGTATGTAAAGAAGGTGAATGTGTGACAAAACTCGTACAATCCAACACATTGGTGATCAACTGACATTCAGTAATTTACTAGTTCTATCAAATGTATTACACATACATAACAGTGAATATATGATACTTACATGAGCAATACATGTTCAATGAAGAATATTACTTTTAAGCAGAAATCTCATATAGGCCATCAGAATGCATATAGGTAATTATTTCACGATTCTACAATTCCATACAACTGTTATTATGCCATATCAGTGAGAATTTCTGTAAGACATGAAATGATACAGAACAATTTTATGTGCTGCAATTTTATAAAATATACCAGTAAAATTAAAATTGGTTATCAGATAGTCACTATATTGCCAATGCAGTGTACAACTTTCTGATCATTCTGTACAATAAGAATAAGCACATGTGTAACTGTAACAAACACACTGAGGTAGGCTAGTCACTGAGCTGGAGCACAATGATTATTCCTGATCTTATTTACACCTGTAATACAAGTTGTACTGATAGTCTTTATGGAAGGCTCAATACCTGAAGAAATGTTTCACTTCACCTACTGGATCCATACAGCTGTAGCATTTATTACTTTTATTCTTCCATCTATGTCAATTATCTCAGTATTTGTGTACAATCTAATGATTAACATGTAACAATTGAAACATGAGGCCATTATAGATTGCATCCTATAGCGTATGTAAGCTAATAATAAGTATCTACACAATTTTCATTTTGCTGTCTACTATACATTTCAACCAAACTCGGTTATCTTAAGGCATAAAAATTTGGGACTTGCCTGTTACATAGGTGTGTATATACACATACCTTAAATGACATGAGAATTTATAAGTGGGTGGTTTCTATAGGAATTTTTATTTATATTGCAACATAAGTTACACAGGTATAATGTGTGTTTGAAGGCTCTTAGTATTATATTTGAAAGACTAAAGTGACTAATTTTAAATTAAAGTTAAAAAATAAAGTTAAACATGATTATTAAACTAAGTATTATGAACTATTAAAATGTGTCATTTGGGTAAAACATCCAAGGGTATCATATGGCACATCTAACTAGCTGCTTTCATATACACGTTTAAATATTATCATGTATGCCACAACTTTCGTAAGTAGTCTGTACATACAGTGCTATGTTATTGGGTCAGTGACGCATGAAAACAGCAGGTGTTCAATTTTTACTGAGGCCTGTGTTATGGCATTGAAATTGAGTGATGTGTGAGGATCCAGAGGTAATTTCTGATTTAATTATACTCAATTATTATTGCTGTATGGACAGTTATTACAAACCTGATTCTTGGATCTAATTAGTATGGTACATAAACACATAAAATTTCACTGATGGAAATCTAGTCTATAGATGACATTTAAATATGTATCTCAATTCCTCTAAAAAATGGCAGAAGTATGATAACTGCATCAGACAAGTGAAAGGATTTGTTAGATGGATAATCAGCCTATGATATCAGACATAATTACACGGACATCCTTCAAGTTGAATTCAACTGAAAGTCAGTGATCTTGATTCAATAGTGACCAAGACTGTAGGCTGCAAATTTTGCCCTGTTGTTGAACTATTACAATAATATGCAAATCGTACATAATGTCATGCCAACAAGGAATGTCATTTAATTGGAATCATTATTACAAGAGATGACAGTATAATATCGAATTTCTTGTCAATGTCACATTTGTGCATCCTGCTGTTTACTTATAGCAGAATCTGTAATTTGGGTTTCCTTTGCTTTCTTGTTTGTTTGTTTGGTTTGAATTTCTTTTATCTGAATATGAATAAAATAAGTTATCACTTGGAATCACCTCCAGAAACTGGCAAGTATTTTTGTTAGTAAACGTAACAGAAATTAAATCTGAATCTATAGTGACAATCAGTCCCGTGCCGTAGCCGCGCGGTCTGAGGCATCATGCTTTGGACCGGCAATACAGAATGCGCGCTGGTTCGAGTCTCGGGGGAGAGGAAATTTTCTCATGAGCTTTCGACCAGTGTATGGGACCAGTGCCAACCCAGCATCATGAGGAAATTGGGGAGCTACAATGGGTAGCATAATCCAGTCAGGAAAACTAGCAATGGCTGGGGGTTCGTCGTGCTGACCACACGTCACCCTATATCTGGTTGGATGATAGTTCACCTCTGCTTTGGTATGTGAACGTGAGGCCAGCAGTCAAGCTAGTCGGCTTTGGCTCTCTGGAGCCACGGATTTAATTTTAATTTTAATTAATTTAATAGTGACAATCACAAAGAATTATTATGCTAAAAAACTTCATGGACCAGAGTCCTTCTTGAAAACTCAACAGACAGTCAACCAGTCAAGAAATTTCCTGCCATTTAAAGAACCTGAAGGTTAATTACTGTGGTACAACAGCCTGCCACTGGTTCGTATCCCAAGTTAGATGAATTGCATCCATTGAATTGCACCCTATTTATCTAAAAGCAACTATAATATTACTCTCCATCTACATCCAACAATTATCAAGTGCATGCAGCATGCATGGGAGAGATAAGAAATGCACAAAATTTTAGTCATAAAACATAAAGGGAAAATACCACTTTAGAGATCTAAGCATAGATGAAAGGATAATATTAGAATGGATCTTAAACAAGGTATGAGGATGTTGAATGACTCAGGAGAGTGTCCCATGGCAGGCTTCTGTGAAAACTGTACTGAACGTATGGGTATATGTTTCAAAAGACTCATGAATTTCAGTTTTATTTTATCATGGTGATATGAAACATGTATATTGTCAGAAATAAGTAATGCTAATTGGTGAACTATACAAGAGGACACTGTTGAAGCTAGAGGGATTCTGAGAGCAATATTTTAAATGGAAGGGATAACATCTCTGAAATTACTTTATAAATAATGCTTTTCTTTATTCATGCAAGACAAAATCTATGACTTCAATATAACAATACGATCAGAGAGGCCTGTTTCATAACATGGTTGAATGTTGGCTATATTCCTAACCAGTGATCTGTAATGCACCTTAATTATTGATACATAATAAATGAGCAATTGTCTATACTTAAAATGCAACAAACAATTACACTAGACAAATAAAATTATGAAAATAAGTAATCATATCAAACAGTCTCATCCATCCCCAAACTATTAAACCTACTCAGTCTAATGCTGTCACAGGATATACAACTTTTCCTTCCTGTAAAGAACAAGTGCTGCTGATGATAACTAACGGTTCTGATGAGTGCGCATGTGTAACATAAGATTGTGTTTGTGTTTTGATTTCTTATGACAGATTGGACACTCAAATTTAGGCTCTACTCCACATTCAAATCGCAGATGTCTGTTTAGACTGTGAGGTCTAGCATATGCATTTCCACATCGTGTACAAGTAAATGCACTCAAACCGCTAACAGCAGCTCCTGTGGCAGAACCCCTTGGTGTAATAGTAGTACTACCACCTGCGGCTAACAGTTTCACATAGAGGTCGGGAGTTAGCAACATGTGCCCCCCTGATGAAAGTCGACTGTCCCCACCATCTGGAAGAAAAAAGATTAGTTAGTAAGAGACAACAGAATGAATACAAATGATGGACTTTTAGTGACAAAATATGTACCTGCAAAATATAAGTTGAATTCTATATAATATAGTGTTAAACAGACAAAGAACCCTAGTAAACACTTATATTAAAAAATTCTTAGTTGCAATACATTTAAGATAAATTAAATGCAAAACAATTATATGCAATCTCAATCACTTTATATGAAATTAATTAGGAAGTCATTAGAGGAGATACGGTGGTCCCTGTAATGTCAAATACTACACAGTCATATCAGTTCCTTTTATATCAGTATAACTATGGAAAATGAGTTAAATTATGTTTATATTAAAAATAATACATAATATGTTTATTTATTTGTCACTATACTGTTTAGTTCCATCATTAGACATATTTATGTATGTCTAGTACAATATTATAAATCATGAATTTGTGAAGAGTGAAAATGTAACTGAAGATCATGTTCACATAGAATGAGATACTTCCAATAGCAGATACTGTTACATATATAACGGCATTCACATATTAGTGACTTATAACACTGTTCAAAATATATGTAAATGCAGCTAATAAAGGTTTATGTGAACTGAAATGCACAGTGTAAAAGAAAATACATTCTGTCCTTTGTCAATGGTTCTCAATATTAGTCACTATGATAAAATACACAGAATCAATGATAAAGATTACATTCACTGCTCAGAAAGTACCATGCTGATGCAAAGTGAACAGCCAGCTTCTATAATAGTACCTAAAATAGTTATCATCTCATTACAAATTTATGATTACAGACTGTAATGGAACTATTCTGAAACAAACTGTTATAGCTTGGAAAGTTTTTGATATTGCACAGAATGTATTTAAAACAGTACACCTTAATTTTATTTTAATAAACTCAAACTTTTCAAGAAAGTAATAATAAGAGGAAAATAAAAACTGTGGAAACATTTAACAAAAGACAGCTAAGATTCAAATCACATACATATTTAAACATTTATAAGAAAAGGCATCAGACACACAGATTATTCCCAGAGAAAAATGTAAATGGAGATTTCACTCAAAAAATGTTTTCTTAACAATAAAGTTAAAACAAATAATACAGACAGATAAAGATGGCTATCTTCTCACAGCCCTGATAATTGAGGCAGCTAGTACCTTTCAAACAATGGTAAACTTCCATCAGACATGGCACTATAACCCAGAATACAGCCATCTTAATTTTTGTCACCATGAGAACCTCAAATCCTACTTAATAATACACAAAGATCACTAAAAATTTGAAGCCTCACCTAAAAAAAATTAAACATGAGATGAAATAATGATATAACTAAGGCAGGAAAATACAAATTGAACAGTAAAAAAAAAAATACAGCAATGAACACTGGATCCAGCTATTTTAGATACTAGTGGATGGGTATATGGAGCTGATTCACACTAAGTTCGATTGGGTCCAAACTTACCTTGATGGCCAAAACATCTTTATTGGCTAGCTATGCTATGTTACTTCAGAGTCTTAGAGTAAATCTTTTTCTACTCTGATCAAAGTGATGAGGGATTTCATTTATAGAAACAGTCAGGAACAATAAGATTTAAAACTTTAACCCTTAACACTTTAATATTGTATATGACTACAAGAAACTCTTAAAATATTTAAGAACAAATAAACAAAATGTGCAGAGAACAACATACAGTAGAACTATGTAATCATGGCTGAATGTCTTTCATAATCCACAGAAAAACTTGATTTTATATGTACAAAATGTGTACAGTAATGTCTATAGGATTCAATGTTGAAAGATCATTTCACATTCCAAATTCAAGGATATTCTAACACCTAATGTTCATAACTGTGCGACACTTAACACTGGAATCGAGGTTCCACTCCACATTCACAATGAATGTGATGGCTAAGGGAAGAGAAATGCTTGAATGAGCGACCACAACGCTTGCACCGATATAAACTCAGAAGCTTTGATGGATTAGTCCAGTTCCATGTAATGTTAGTGTTCACACCTTTCAACACCCCATATCCACCTAAAACAAAGGCAAGGTATGAATATGTTAGTAAATAATAAGGGCATTCCTGAAATTAGTATACTAGTCTGCAACATCCTGGAAATATCCTAACCCACTAGACTTTAACAAATCTGCATACTATTTTAATGTTAATATGTTGCAAAATGTCAAATTTTATTATCAGTTTATGCAATATAGCATGAGGACTGGATGTATATACAGATTTCATATTTATAACCCAATTCCTCCATAACCTAAACTTATTTTTGAGAATTTAAAATACTTACGTGCTCAATGTATTCACAGAAAATCTAAATACCCAGCCAAAATACATAGTTTAATCATTTTCTCCTGCTTGGATCAATTCTGCTGCAATTTGATCAATACCTGGTGGTTTGTACCCTTTAAATTTCAAATGGCAATATTTCAAACTCATAAGACCTAGGCTTAGGTACAAATGGCTCAAATACATGCATTTCAGTCTGCCTAACATTTCAAATCACCTGTACATAATATTTCCACTATTTTGAAAATTGTAATAATAATTAAGTAGATTAGTAAATCCTACTTAAATTCATTCAGGCCTTGCCTCTATGCAAGTCCTTAATAATTTTATTCTTGCTGTTCAGTTCAAGCTAATTAATTTCATCTTTCAAATAAATCTTCTTTGTTTAAAACTTCTTCTAGTTTCATATTACATTCTAAAGATCTTCTCCATGTGTTTGGCTTCAAAACTGAAACTAGAGCCACTAAGCTGGCTTCCTTTGACCCAATAATATCAATCACTCTTCATCAAACTTGGTTCATGCTGCTTCATCTCATAAACACCTAAACACTTTTTGGCTAAACTTCTGATATTCTCTTTAAAACTTCCCCAAGCCCTACGTATGCTAGCTACTGCACTTTATTTGTGCATATAATCAACTGTTATTACACATTCCTCATTACCCTCTTAACTTTATAAAATAATTATTGCCAAAATAAATAAGATATATTCCAAGTGTTAAGAGATTTAATAACATAAAAGATACAATTGGACTGGTATAATTCAGTACTTTAATTACTATAAATTGCTGATGTTATTCACATTTCTCTGTACAGAATATATAATTTGATCAACACAAGCATTTTTAGAAATCAACATACTCCAAAACGTCAAAAAATTAAGAGAAGGATCAAACTAGATATTTTTGTAAAATTAATCTTTTAGTCACACAGGTAAAAATTCAAGAGACTCCACTCAGTTTAAAGTACAACATAAAACATCAGTGTACCTTCAAACCACACACTAATCCATTTAAATATTAAGATCACAATTTCTTTAAACTTTATCAGCCTTATTTTATGGTTTACATAGATGACCATGTCACGCTAGCACATTTCCAAACCCTGACCAGCAGCCCTGTAGTATAGGGTTTAAATCCCCTGTTATATAAAGTAACCTCAAAACTTACAATAATGGTTAACATTTACAGCAACTCACTAAGCAACTAGACATGACAAATGGTTGACTAATAAAAATATTACTCAATATACTTATCTGCAAGATAACTTACAGTTATAATTATGTACACAAAGGCCAAATAAATCAGTAAGGAACTGGTGTTGCTTGAAGTTTACATCTTACACCATGTGGACTGTGGGGTAATGGTGGGCATAAGGGCAACTGTGAACAGTGAGTCAAGTGAGGGAAGGAAGAAACATGACATATTTAACTGTAATAACCTAACATTCTCTTGAAAGCATCAGATAAAAACTATGAAGGTATTCATTTCTTAATACAACATAAAATACCAAATCTGGTTATTTCTAAAATATAGTTTCCTTCAACAATATTAAAACAGTGTTACTTAACGGTAATAAAAGCATTCAACTTGGTTATCATGACACAATTTGAAAATGAAGTGTTTCAACACTCCAACAGAAATCTGTACAAGTATACTGTAAGAGAAACTTCACAAAATACCATATACTAGACTAATAATCTGTGGCGTAACAGCCCTCTGAGAGCCAAAGCCGACTAGCTGGCTGCTGGCCTCATGTTCACATGCCTAAACAGAGGTAAACGATCATCCAACCAGATATAGGGTGGCATGTGGTCAGCACGACGAACCCCCAGCCATTGCTAGTTTTCATGACCCGATTACACTACCCATTGTAGCTCCCCCAATTTCCTCACGATGCCTTTGACTGCATACAATAAGGAACTCTGAATCATGTTCAATGTGCACATTACCCATTCATTATTATTACTAACAGTAAGTTGAATAAATAAGCAGACCACACAAAGTGAAGACATTTATATTTATTTGGTAAGCATGACCTGAGTGGTTTCTGTTGTGGCCACATTGGTACTTTTAAACATACAAAAACTGAGGACATATTTACAGTCATCCATTGTACCACTTTTCAGATTCAGTTTTATAGAATGTTTGCTCATTTACTACTGTCACTCAATTTGAAAATATGTCTACATATCAGGCTTTAATTTTCCAATTTGGACAAAAATGATCTTAAAAAGTTGTACCAATGATCTATCACCGGACAAAATTTTGTGATAATATACTGAAAGCTATTAATTTTGCCCCCCAGTGAAACATCTGTATGGCTATCATGTTGGAATCATTGAAGGTAATTATTTTATAAATATAATGTTAACAAGAATTTTTATGGAAACCAGTCACTATACTTATATTTTTCATTCCAGACAAAACTAAATTTAAAAGCTGTCCTGCTACACACCATGTAGGCACTTAGCTCCTACTCATTCTCAGCCTTGGCACAACATGGAAGTGAGTGGTTAGCGTTATGTCCTGGCTACGCTTTACCCCTGGGACCCACAGGACAGGAAGCTGGGTGGGCCCCAGAGACAGTCCAGGCACACAAGCTAGAAGAAAGATCCTCTGCCCTTGTCAGAGATCAAACCTGGCTGTCCAACCCACAGTCAGTCACTATACTGACTGAGCTATCCTGGCTCACAACAAAAGTAAACATAATAGGATTAATATTTTTTTAATGGGGAAGAGGCAAAGTTTTCAGAGAACTGAAAACAAATAATTTTTATTTATTTCTAGAAACCAGTCTGAAAACTAACAAAACGTTAGTTATGTCAGAAGGGGGATTACCTGTCACAGCCATCTTACTAGCCCATATGGACATGCACAGTGAGTCTTCCACTGTTACTTCTACAGACCTTCATTTGGGTAGGTGTTCTCTTGTCAAGCATCATGCACCAAATAGCATTACAATGGAAGTAACTGAGCTTATTTTGAAATGTACTCACTTATCCGTGGTTTATTTAATGAAGATCCCAGAAGCTGACTCTAAACAGTATCAAATGAGAGAATAATTAATGAATAAAGAAGTGGATAGGATATGGGAGGAAGGAATATTCATGGAGAAACAGAAGCCAGGAATTTAAAAACTTAAGGGAATGAACACAGAAATTCTAAGCACATACACAGTAACTAGTGTGGCTATTTTGTAATGTTCTAGTTAATGTGTTCTGATAGAATGAGGTCGAGAAACAGTATTGAAGTCAATAGAGAGACAATGCAAACATCTACTGGAACTATGAGTGATGGATGCGCCCATGAACTACCATCTGGTGCTTGTGTTTGAACATCCGACCACAAGTTGGGCATGCATGCTTGGGCTCTAAGCCACATTCCACACGCTGATGTCTGCGCAGTGAGTCTCTCCATCGGTATCTTTTATGGCATTTTGGGCAAACATATGAGAAACCATCTGCTGAAAGATCAGTATTGCTTAAGTTCTGTACAACTCCCACTGATGGAAAACCCAGTCTGGTAGATTGCTGGGAAACAACAGATGCAGTTTTAGTGTAAGAAACTGCCTGTTCTGTGCTTTCAAGTGTATTATTGCCCAATGGTAACCATGCCAAACCATCAATCCAGCCCATGTCACCATCCATTTGATTATCTCTCATGGCTGCTGAAACAATTAAACATAACATAAATGTGTTAGATAAAATGCACTGCCAACACTTGAAGGCATGACTCCATTGAAATTTATTACACATTTCTAATTCTCCAGTGTAGGCAAAAGAACAATTCTTTGCAATTTTACATCAATGAAGGATAAGGGGAAAAATTAATAGTACAGAAAACTAACAAATATCAACCACTTTAAAAGTATGAGCAAAGACACAAAATCTTCAGTTTACTTGCTTGTGTTTCTCATTGGAATATTAAAATGAATGTTAATCCCATGTATTAATATCAGCTTCATGAAAACTACCATTTAATAAATCTTACATTTTTCTACCACAGACTGCAACCAGCATAACATGAACATACTCACTTATAACTCTTACAATCATACATATGTTACAAAAACAAAAAAAGCACACACTGATACCACAAGACTCTGAAAGTCATTACTGTAGTGCTTTTATGAAACAACTTTGGAGTACCTATTACTTTGTTATATCAGTCCATCTGTGTATGAGCTTGAAATAACAGTACATGATAAAAAAACTGAAATAAGTCTCTACTCGAACCTACTAACTAAACATTACAATATTTCTAAGTAAAATATCACATGCTTAGCATAGGAAATGTTAAGTATGAGTGTCAGGAGATCCTGCTGTTGAAAATTTAGGATGACAGCAGAACAAGGTTGGAATCACTATAAGAGACAGATCTCAGTACTTACATACTGTTTATTCTTTTCTACAAGCCAAATTTCGCATATGAACCAGAAGATTAAATCTGTGTTTAAACTTGCGACCACAATACGGGCATGCATGGCGTGGTTCTTTGCCACACTCTACTCTCATGTGGCGTCGTAATGAGGGGTACAGCTGGTACACCTTGCAGCATCTTGGACACACAAATAAGCTGTTATCATGCTGTGCTGTTGCTTCCATTCCAATTTCACTCTCTTCACTCTGATTCTTAAACTTGTTGGATGAAATGGAGGACAAAACAGAAACATCTCCTCTCGATGTGTACTCTCTATCCAATTCTGCTGAAACAGTAAAAAATATTGTTAATACAACATTGTTAAAAGATGGCTTCAAAACTCTAGATAAATTAATATCATCTTTGTTTAATGGTTCATATGTAAATTTATTGCATACAGAAATCTCTTTTTGCCAGAGATAATCAATAGTAAAGATATTTACACAGCATTCCATCAGCAGTCCACAGATCACAAAGAAAAACAGATGCTGTATGTAAGAAAACTATAGAATGAACTTTTCAGGGAGAATTCTGTTAATCCCAAGAGCTATATGAGCATTCCTCAAAGGATTTCTGTAATTCCTTACATCAAGAGAAATTTTCACAAAAATGCATGCATAAATTTTAAAGTTTAATCTGTTACATGAAATAACCAATTATTGCAGCAAGGCTTTACAAGCATATTAATCATGTCATTATTTTTGTCTTCATGGATTTGGCAACTGGGCCTTACAAGCCCCATAATACTCTTTATACCACTATTTTGGTCTCCACTAACTCTTCATTGTCTAAGAAAACAATGTCACACTATATTCAGTAACTATATGGTCTTCCCATCTCTTCCTGTACATAATATAACTTCTTCAATTATATTACTGATCACAAAGTACTTTATTTCACCTGTTTCACATACCTCATTATCTCCTTGCTGTGAAACTGCATGTATCCAGACAAACATTTTGATATTAACACAATTTAATGATTTTGCTCTTTCGCATTTGTATTACTTCAAAATAGAATAAATACACATAAAACATTTTCAGTGGAAATATTTAATAACAAATCAACGTCTACACATGATCATAGCTTATAAGCATTATAATTTTATACAGTGAAACCTCGATGCATCGTTTTCGGCGGGGGTGGGAAATAAAAACGATGAATGCGGGAAAACGATAGATGCGGGAAAGCATTAAAAATTTTAAAAAAAACAATGTTTCTCTTTCAAAGTTACTTCTTTTTACCAAAAAAGTCTTTAATGGACAACTGGTTTGGCGAAACTTTACGTTTTAGACCAAACAGAGCACTTTCCACGTTCAAAATGTTTTCCTCGTCACGTTCACTAATATTAAGCGCATAAAAGAACGACTTCACTTTCGCCAATGCAGCGTGTGCTTCGGCAAAACTCGGCAAAGCTTCGGGCTCGCATTCGTCGTCTTCGTCTTCCTCACCACTCCAACCACCTTTGCGGACAATAACAGGAAGAATGGAAATACTATTACTGCCGAACTCAACGAAACGTAGCTGTAGAAGACCCTGAACCGCTGGAAACAAGATGAACCAGAAGAATGAAAAGTGCCGCCAGCCTTTCCTTTGTACTGTAATAAAAGCATTTGTGAAGAAATTCACACTGCACATGCCATCTGGCATCGCTGGAACGAAATATGAGTGCACCCTAATTAAAATCGTAAAATTTCTGACAATGAGCACCGCCATTCACTCCAACTATCACCCCTGCACCGCTGACCCTCATTCCAAAAGAATGTGCTGGTTGGGCGACATAACAGATTACCACTACTGTGTATTCCAAAAACATTGTGCGTCTTTCGGTATTAATTTATCTCAAAACCCAGCATTTTAAATTCTCAGAAACGATCATTGCGGGAAAATTGTGGGCCGGGACTAAGATTTTTGAACGATCGATGCGATAAAACGATAGTTCGAGGAACGATAGAAGCGGGAAAATGTAACATTATTTTATATGGGATGTATTCGGGACCGAACAAAACGGACGATGCATCCGGGAAAACGATAGTTCCGGGAACGATGGATAGAGGTTTCACTGTATATATAAAAAAGATTGAAAAACTTTGATAAGTGGTTTGCATACTTCCAACCATGTCTATATTTGAAATAAAATTTAGAGAAAACATTTATTCTATACTGGTATGTAATAGTGGGAATTTATAAAATAATAATAAAAAGTCTGTAATAGAAAAAAGAAGAGAAACTGCTCTGGCATCCTAATACAAGTATTGAGGTCTCAAGGTCACATGGCAACTGAATAAAACTCATACACTCACAGAAATAAATACATACATACTCTGTTTCTTTTACTATTCCCACATATTAATAACAAATGCTTGTGAGAACTACTCTGTTCGGTTTCAAATGAGATAGCACTTTAGCCAACAATTTAAACTAGAATACAAATGTGTCAGCATGATTAAATCTGTCAGATTATAAACACATTACCACAGAATTACATTTTTCACAATGTTTTCTAGTAAAACCCAATAAATATAACACAACTAATATATAATTACATAAACATAATATACATAATTTACATACGTTAACAAATTAATTATAAAACAAAAATTTGTACCAAGATAAATCATAAGATACCTTCCCTGTACAAGGGCCGATATCAACAATTTAAAACCCTGCCTTTGCCCAAATTGTGATTCAGGGATATTTTTAAATGAATAAAAACTTGTTAATATAAATACAAACAAAAAATATGAACATAAATAATTATACAGCATTTATTTTCAATTTTCTGAATGGAACAGCATTTACAAGATCCTTGGCAGGTCTTCTCAATAACTAGACACTGAGAGATATTAACTAACTAACTAGATGGCTTACCGAACCCAAAGGTTCATCACCAAATTAACCAAAGCCCTCCACTGGACCCTGTCTTGGGCCAACAAAATCCAGTTTCCTTCAACTCCTATCTCCCATAGATCCCGCCTGAGATTATCCTCCCATCTACGTCTAGGTCTCCCCAGCGGTCTCTTCCCTTCAGGTTTCCCAACCAGTACCCGGTGCACACCTCTTGTCCCATCCATGAGCGCTACATGCCCAGCCCATCTCATTCTTCTCGACTTAATCACCCTGACAATACTGGGGGAGCAGTACAGATTTTTAAGCTCATCATTGTGCACACTGAGAGATATTAATATTCCTAATTCCTTGGGCAATAAATTTGTGCATACAGTGCCAAATATGTCCTGTACAAGCTGAGCCCACAAACTTAAGTTGAAACATATCTACAGAAATGATATAGTGGTATTACTTAAGCTCAGAACAGCAAGCAGATTTAAAACTAAATAAAAACTGTAATTTCTCATAACGAGGAGGAGTCAACAAATGTTGGCTCAATTCTACCATTCAGACAAAAATTCTACTCGCCAAACATTTCCTCCAAAGAGAAACCACACTTACCCACACCACTGCAATTGTTTCATACCATCCTACTTATTATCAAAAGGTGTACAGGACAAAAAATTCTAACAACTGCAGCTTGGCAATACTAGCAAATTTTATAAAGTATAATACTGCTAGGGAAACGTATATATTAACATAGTTTCTCATAAAATATACTTTCACATCATTCAGTTACATGTACTGCTAGCTACTACTGAAAAATAATAACACAGAAAGTCTTCCACTATAAAAAAGAGTATTAAAAGTACAAAATATAAAAAACCCAGAAGTTATACATTTGCAGACTTATAGAGTTCTAAGCTTTTAACCAAGTGAGAGACAGACTAAACAGCAAGTTAGAATAAAAAGATCAGTACTTATAGGTTGTATCTACTGTACTCTTTCTTGTGAGTAACAAAAATATGGGATATAAGATGGTGTTTGTGTTTGAATCGCCAATCACAATGTGGACAGAGCAGATTGCGTTCCTGGCCACATTCAATTCTCATATGACGCAGCAGTGATTTCTTCCAACGGTACTTCCTAAAGCACTGAGGACAGTCAAAGCCTCCCACTTGAAGTGATGCAGATTTGACTACCTCTTCATAAGTCCATGCAGCAGGAACACCTCTGTCCACAGCTGAAACAATATGTAAAGTATCTGCTAATATTCATTGTATAACTCAATAAAAACATTCAGGATAAATGAAAAATCAATATTCATAATTGGTCAGTAGGAAATTATGTGAATATGTACAAGTGCCAAAAAAGAAAATATCTGCACCCTTCCACGAACCAAACAAGAACCTCCTCCCCAGAAGACATACTGGTGGGGGGGAGGGGGGGGTGTCTACCATCACATTTTACAGGAACTGAAGGAAAACTGCACCAGTTGTAATTCCACTGATAGATTTTTATTTGGTTATTTTACAATGATGCATAAAAAAGCTGTCCCACTATACACCATGAATGCGCTCGGAGGGAGAGGAGGTACAGCTACTACTCATTCTTAACTCTGGAACTAGATAGGGACAAGTGGTCAGCATCACACCCCACTGCACTTAAACCCCAGGAAAGGACCCTGGTACCCATTGTATAGGAGGCTGGGTGGGTCCCACAGCCAGTCTGGACACAGAGGTTAGAGGAAAAATTACCTAACCCTGTTAGGGATCAAACCCTAGTCATCCAGTCCATAATCAGTCACTACACTGACTGAGCTACCTCATGATGCATAAACTGCCTGAAATTATATCCAACCCAAGTTTTCTGTTTACTGACAGGAGAAACATAAAGCTCTGAAATTGTATTGATTGCCTACCAACCCAACATAACTGTGATAATGAGAAATTCATGCTACTGCAGATGGAAAGACATAAAATATCTCCAGAAATTCCATTATTAAGCTTTTTAACTTACACCAACTGAGTACATGATGCCCGAGTATGAATAATATGAACAAATACAGTTATTTAAACATTATCATTACATCACATTTCTAGACATCAGGGTGCACATGAGACAACTCCTATCTTGCTTTCCCAATAGACCCCACAAGTGGAAGTGAAGAGACAGCAGCACTTAGTAATCATCCATCGGTTGTCTAGCTGTCCACACAACAATTTTCATCATAGTATCAATATTTATAAAGAACTACTACATGTTACAATATTCATTGGTCATCTTCAGGTGGTTCTCTTTAAGTGTCTGTATCCAGTCTTTCACACAATGTTGTAAATTCATATCTTTTCTACATGTCAGCTGGAGTGATATGATGCATTAATTGGAGTTTGTAAGCTCTGGGATTCAGTTTCTTGTAAAGCAAATCACAAACTATGAACTTAGGGATGTTAAGCTCTGAACTTGCATGTCTATTATTTGAGACAACACATGAAAGTATGGCATATCCACTCAACATCCTCTTCTGACATACCACATTGTCTGGCTTCCTCCTATCAACACTACCATTCTCCCTGAAGTTGTGTTGTCATGTAACAAATTTATCCTCTAGTGGATTTGTCCCATATTCTTGTATTAACTCACACTGTACCTAAACTATCAATTCAAACTTGGAAAATCACAAACCACACTCAGATTCCGCTGACCTGTTGCCACCTCTTCTCTTCAATTGCATACACAAACAAAAGTCAAGAAAGTTCTAGGAAGGACAACAGTGCAGTTGGTTTCATTGCTAAACCTAAACAAATGAATAAATAATTCATGTTTGAAATTCCAGCATTTATTTCAGTCTGTATCTTGTATACAGAAACAATAAATACAATAAATGTTCCTCTTGAAGAGACAACCTTGGGGAAGTGATCAATTTTTGTGTATATCAAAGATCAGGCATGGGATATCCAAAAAACACATGAACAATAAAATATTTTTTTATTTTGATTATTAGGCACAGAGATGTCCGAAATACTTCCTCCTAGGATGTGAGACAATACTAGGAAAATTAATTACATTTTCTGCATTAAAAATTAGGCAGATGGGTGTAAAAAAATTGAAACATCATAGAAAAATAATCAAATATAATTTCTCACATGAAGATTTTTATTTAAAATAACTGAAAATTACTTAATGGTGCATTACAGAAAATTTACATATTTTTATTTCCTGTTGAATTTCAACTGGCAATAATAGTTCTCCACAAACGTTTGAATAATTTTATCACATACATAAAATACACAAACAGAAACAAAATGTAATGTACTTTGTGTTCAGAAAAACTGGGTCCACATGTAAATAAATTATAATCGCAGGATAATAAAATCCAAGAGCATACTATATAGGTTCCATATTTCTTCACATTTTGTACAATACTGAATAACTTTTTCCATTCTTTACACTCAGTAACACTTCTTAGTTTATTTAATGACTTCCATCAGCTCCACCACAGTCTACACAACATTAAATGAACAAACAAATGTAAATGATAACTTGGGAGGATGTGAAAGTGATGACAGCCTACGTCAAAGTATTATCCTTGCATTTTGCTGGGTGACTAAGAAAATTCATGACACATTCAGAGTGTTCCACAGAGCTGAGAACAAAACTGGGACTTCCAAAACATAAAGAAGAAAAGTTATTCACTCAACCACAATATGCCTGCTTGGAGAGGAAATATTCATGATTCTATAACGAATTAAAATAATTTATAATTTCTATCTGTAATTTAACCATCTGGTTTGCATTTCTTTTATTTGTTACAGAGGGATATGTTATATACTTACATCACAGCCTCTGCTTCATGGCAGTCTCACAAATATTTAAACTACATAAACAACTTCAATGAAGACTCCTGGGTTACAAGCCGTTTCAGGTTTCTGAACAGTGAATAAACCATATCTTCTGCCAACATTTCGAGAACAATCTCTGCTCTCATCCTCAAGGTTGCTTGGTAACCAGTCTGATCCTTTGTTATGCAGATGTAGCTGGGAGTTCCCAGCAGCTAGTGTGTAACAAAGGACCGAACTGGTTACCAAGAAACCTTGAGGATGAGAGCAGAGATTGTTCTTGAAACATTGGCAAAAGATATGGTTTATTCACCATTCAGCCACCTGACGCAGCTCGTAACCTGGGAGTCTTTCATCACTTCAGTCACCGCTAAAGCTTCAGTTTATACAACTTCATTGAAATCCTTAGGAGAGAGTTTTCACTTCTCTGGTACTAAATACAAACACAGCTCTTCTTGTACCAGGCATGGTACAAAGACACAGAAAAAATTATACTATACTAAAGCAATATCATAAACTTAAATCACAAAATACTAGCATACTTTTGTCTCTTAGTGCTAATATAAATTAAAGTTACTTAAAAACATATTTTACATCGAATACAGCTCGGGGATACTTCTATCCTCTCCACAAAAAACGGCTACATGGATCGGATAATCAGGGAAGCCACCGAGATCGACTTACATCCCGATAGCTTCAACAGGGAAGATGGACTTCACCTGAGCTGGTCAGGGAAGCCTCTAATTCACGCTCTTCGAGGGCTCTGAGATAAATCCAGAGAGCACCGACCGAACCACCCAGACCACTAACCTGGCTGCTCCTATTGGTCCACACCCACGCCTGCTCCCATTGGCTCAGGGCAGGCTACTCCATTCACGGTCAGGCTCCTATAAATCTAGCCCCACCTACCCCATTGGCATATTCATCGCCCTGATGACTGAGGCAGTATGACCTCTAAAACGTTGGTAAACATCGACCAGACTACACAGCGCAACAACCCATAAGACAGAAATCTTCATACTCACTGCTGTGAAAACCTCAAATCTTACAATGCATTTTTTGTTTCACATTTCTCATTGTCCTTAATACTACTTTATTACATACACAAATTTACTATGGCAAAGCCATTTGCACTGCAGGCACCATATTCCACAGACAGTCAATTCAATTCTTACCATGCTACAAACATTTCAAACAGATATCACAGATTTTAATAACATCTGCAACACAACACTTCTAATGAGCCATTTTTGAGAAAACTCACCAAGTCATGTTTGGGCTTCAAGAAGAGCTTATACTGCATCAATATAAGCTCCAATTAAATTTGTCAGTCTTAGTCTTCTGCATTATGATTCCACTTGGCCTTGTAGGTGGTTACGAATATTTCAGAGAAACATGTCACCTCAGTCTTCAGCACATCATAATGCAGAAGACTACATCAGCATCTTCACTGCCATAATAACCTGAAATCTCTCACAATCAAATTCATTCAACAAATTTTATAGCAGAAACCTAATACTAAATTTAATCAAATTACCTTCAGTAGTTATGGAGATGAATGTGCAGACAGACAGATGTAACTTTATGAACCTTGTCAAAGAATGAAACAAAAAAGTTAAAAAAAATTTGAATTATCCTGAGTAACAGAAAGATTCAGTTTTCAAATATTACATTTGAACACTAATTCACCTGATAAATAACTCATGACACTGAACATAACAGAGACCCTAAACTCCTTTCCCTCTTCCCACAGATGAACTTGGATAATTGACATTCAAATTGTTTATAATACTCATAGGATCCAGTTGATGGCCACATCTCATATGTATAGCTATGTGGCTACTAAGATGATGTTTGTGTTTAAACCTCCTTCCACAATACAAGCATGGATGTTTAGGTTCCTGACCACATTCGAGACGAATATGTCTGCGAAGAGATATCATCCAGCGATATACTTTCTTACACCTTGGGCATGGGTACAGTTCTTGTTCTCCTTCTATAGGTAGACCCAACTCTGCAGTATGCTGTCCCATAATCTCCCTGCTCATCAGTATATGAGCATTGTCCATGTCATCCTCCACATTATACACCAACTTACCTGGAACAATGGACCAAGTACATATGTCAGATCAGATGGATATAAATGTGTGATATAGTATATATTTGTGGTACTGCAGTACAAATATTTTCCAAATGTATTCTTTGTGATGTTATATACCTCATTGACCTTGATGTTCATTTACTGCGAGAAAACTATACCACACAAAGCTTATCACAGGTACAGGTGACACACAGATACTTTGCCAGATATTCAATGTATAAAAAAAGTTTGAAATACAGTTGTAACAAAATCTTCTATACTTTGTCTCATATGCCAGTCTTTTATATAATATGATATTTTTGAGAAAAACAATAAAATCTGATTTCAGGTTCATGCACAAGTAGAAGTCACACTGGATCAATATCAACCAGAGACTTACTTTACAATTCTGTGGCTTGCTTCCATGCCGTTCATTCTTTCCCTTTAAAAGAGTTTAACTGAAGAATGAATGCTTATATTAAAAAGAAAACTAAACAATATTACTTCAAGCAAGCACCAGAAAACTGTATACTTGTTTGTGCCCATTCACATGCTTTACTTAAAGTCCAGTTACAATCAAATACAAGATAGTGAAGTTAAACAATAGTCATCTCTGTGTCTAAGCACCACAGTACTAGACGCTAGTTAGTGGTCATCTTCATGTTATGGCACCCATTGGATAACAGAGATGGTGTTACCATTGCTCATCTGGATATGAAAAAGAAGACAAAAACCTCAACCGTACTAGAAATTAAATTCAGTTTTATAATATTTTTTTAAAGTTCTCATTCAATTTTGTGCATTTTTACGTTCTTGTTGCTTTCTGGATCCTCTGAATTGCTTAGTACTTGAGTCCACAGGCTTGAAAACATAAGTGCAAGAAATTATTCTTTTTGATTCTGTACACATCTGCAATTACAGAAACAAGTTTCAAGGAATACCAAGACTGTAAACATAGTTTACAAACATTCTACTATTTTCTTGGATTTGACTTCATGTCTTCATAAATATTCCCCTTAAAATGCACAACACAAGGGGCACTTAAGTTGCATTTTTGAAGATTCAATACTGCTGCAAGTATTAAAGAGGAAATGGATTTGAACCTACAGAGTCCATTTAACTCTCACGGCTTGGTCAACTAAAACAAATGTGATTCTGGAATGAAATGTGTCCCTTTTCATAAGGAGGAAGCATGGAGGTAAATATCACACTCTCTAGACATTGGTACCAGATAAGAATGAGAGGTGAGCTAAGTCCTCCAGCAATCTTAATCTGAGGGGGAAAAAACCATTAACAAAAGGACAGATTCTGGATTGTTGGGTTTCTGGACCTTGTCCATTATCTGAAGTTATACAATTATATTACATCAGCATCAGAATCCTTCAGAATCAAAAAGTATAGGAGTCTGTATGGAAGCCTATCTGGATCTGGTAGCACAGATAAAACTCCCTGCTCTTTCCAGGAAATGAACCACAGTCACTTGGTTGTCACTTTACTGACTGAACTATCATTTCTCCAAATGCATAACCATGCATGAATACATATGACACTTGTACAATGACACAGAACCTGAAACAAAGTTTAACACAGTTTTATCATGTTGTAAACAAGTATTCAGAATTTTATTATAAAGTCTAAAAACGAAAATAAATAAATGCGCAGACAAATTAATAAATAGCAAATAAATATTGTTCCAATTACAAAGAATGGGATGTGAGGAATAGGCACTTCAGTTTAACTTATGCTGAGATTTCAACAAATGAGTAGAGACGATGAATTACACAAAAATCTGTCCACAAAACTGTCTTTATTTGTTTTCACCAATTCACTTTTGTACTCCAATACAAGATTTGGTCCAAAATGGACCATCTTCAGATGGTGACAAGTTTTAACATCCAGAATCCTATATATTTTTATCACTTTCTCTGCAGCCATATTGCTGTTCTATCAGAGCTATGCCACTAATCCTGACATCTGCAATCCATTGATTGATGGAAAGCAAAGGAATCAAATGGAAGCAATTAATCGAATGGAAATCCATTTTGAAAGGGAATATATCTTTATGGACTTAATGTTAAATATCATAATGAACACACATTAACATAGCAGCACTTTGTTAAATAAGATGGAATGAAATATGTTCATTCTAGGCACACCTGTATTACAGAGTGAACATTCAGAGCATTTAAATTTTCTGTTTTACAGACCTGCACAACAAGCAAAACAAACTCTTAACTGAAAATGTTTGTATACAGGCTGTACAAAGTCAAACCAATAACTGGCTCTTAATTAGTCAATGCATAGCATATTTTGTGGTAGCACTATATTTCCATACCACATACTTGAAGAAGACCAGCACAAGAGACTTCAATAGGTTGTACAAAACTGCTTAACTTAAAAAATTTAAAGACACAGAAAAATAATATTATATAATAAACAATATGCAAAAGAAAAGAAGAAAATTAAGATGACAAAGATAATATGAATGTATATACTTTCCAAGTGTACAAGCAACCATTCACATAAACTTTAACACATAACAAATTAATGCTGGAAATAATTAATTAATTTGAGACAATTTGGAATCGGAATGATATTATATGCTTTTGTTATTTGTCATTCAATGGTATGAACATGTAATCAACAATGCAGGATATTTCAAATAACCACAGCTTTCAAATTATTAACATTTAATAAGTACAAGTCCTAACAGGAATGAATCATAACAAAAAAATTAAATTTCATATTGAAAGACTACTCATCCAAAAGCAGTATCAAGTATCTCACTGATTGACTGATTTTATTAAAGAAAATAACTGAACAATACGTGAATCTATTTTGCAATATTAGGCCTAATTTAGGATCATTTTTAATGTATTACATGGTGTGAATCTGTAAGAAAGGGTGAACATGACCTGATGTATGGACAAGGTTGAGAAACCCTGCCTGACAGAGTTGGAAATCTAAGTTCTATAAAGCAACAAATTATAATTTGGATGCAGTAGAGAAACAAAAGGTAAGGTTGCCTGAGGAGGGCAGTCATAATAATGTAAACTGTTTTACCATTGGGGAAGGGGGGGAGCAACAAGGACAATCGCTTGGGAACAGGAACTTTTGTAAAACACTTTCTTGAAAAGTAAGTTAAAAAGTGAAGTTTTTTAATTACAGGATGCTGTGCTTAATCCTTCAGGGTTGGAGGTGTGACATTACTACTGTATTAAATGTACATGCTCCAATGACAGATGAAGATGATAATACAAAGGTCCACATTTATAAAAAAATCAGAATGTATATTTGATAAACAAATACAAAACTAGTCAATAAAATACTACTGACTCAAAATGAGCACACTATATTTTTATGACACATTACTAATATGAAAAAAAAATCATTACCATATACAACAACAGAATTTAAATGTTTTCGAGTATATCCATATCATAATACTAATATTGAAAATTTGAGAAATTATGCATCTCAGTATTTCATTGATCCTAAAACTCACACCACCACATGAAGCACTGATGAAACTCAAAACAAAAACAACACAACCATGTATATTTTCACTGTCATCATGTTCAGAATGGCTCTGGAGCTCACTGGACCTCCTACATGTGGAACCCTTTTCAATAACAGTAAATCAGAGAGAGTGGAAAGCTAAGAATTCACCTCCAGCTAGGCCCAAGATTTGTTAGAATTCAACTTTACCGCCATGCCTTCATGGCTTGGTCCTTGGCCACAGGGACAATTTTGTGTTTCCATATCTTAAACTCTCATGACAATACTCTGAAAACTGAAACTCTGGCAAAAGGCTTCAGATTTTCTGATGACACAAGATTTAGTTGATGAGACATGATGTTACTATGTTGATCTTCAGTAAAAGATACACTTGTGTGAGTTCAAGCTTTTTAATGTAGACAGTGGCGGTATAAGCAGTGAATATTGTAAGGTTCATTTACTTTTCATTTTACTGATAAATCAATAAATAATTACCCTAGACCTATATCAGTTTTCAAATGATTAATTTTAATAAATTACTTTAATGTTCAAGATGGCTGTCTTGTGGGTTGTTGTGTCGTGCAGTCTGGTAGAAGTTTACCGACATTTCATTGGCAGCAAGGACCTCTGAAACGTCGGTAAACTTCTACCAGACTAAACGGTGCAACAACCCAGAAGACAGCCATCTTCAGACTCACCACCTCAAATCCTACATAATTTAATGTTGATCATGACAATAAAATCAATGAATCTCTTGGGACTCCATCATAAAGTTCCATAGTTGTATAGAACACAACCTGGAAGTAATGGTCTATATTCAGTATAATACTTCTACTTGGTTCGTTTCACAGTTGAAATGTAATATAATCTTTTTACAGGAAATGTTTATGTGATACACCATTTTCAGAGAATACAATAACAGTATCAAAGCAATACATGCAATACATGAAACCTGAACTAGCTAATATCTATATACGTAGTGTTGTATAATTACAGCTCATTAAAATATCTAGCACCTTTAGATAAAATAAAGAATAAAAATTCACCCATCATTATTATCTACTATGCACTTTACTGTAGCACATGCCATTCTCTGATAAATATTTAACTACACGGTCCATTAGCGATATATCAAGAATAGAAATAACTGCATAATTGTACTGTACACCGAGCATTACTAGGGTGATCAAATCAAGGATGATGAGGTGGGAGGGATATAGCATGCACAGGGGACATGCATACACTATTTTAGTGTGTAAACCTGAATAGAAGAAAGAACAATATTAAAATTAATCTCAAAGAAACATGATGTGAAAGGTGCTTTTGTGGAAGGCGCATCACAATATTCACAAAAGCATGCATTTAAATCCTCTCATGAACCAATCCAATCCATATAATCACAGTATAGTAGTAATATATATTTTAATAACATTCTTCCACCTATGGATAGGTTTTCCAACTGCTCTTTTTCCCCTGAGGTAACTTCTCATTTTTCCCATCTCATCCTTCATGAACTGACCACCTAAGCAATATCAAACAAATATGGATTACATAATGGTTATAAGACAGTAAATAAGAGAACTGAGTGGCAGAACTGTCTCAATGTTAAACACTGCATGTATTCACCCAAATTTATTCCAGGCAAGGGTACTCACAATAGTTATCTCAAATCTTATTTTGTATTTAAGCCATGAGTCTTTCGTATGTGACGCTGCAAGGGTGCTTTCTGTTTTGTCCTATATGAGCAGTGAGGACAATGAAATGATGGTTCTTTCCCGCACTCAAACTTGAGGTGTCGATTAAGTGAAGTGCGGAACTTGTATTTGTTGATGCACTGTGGGCACGAATACAAGAGTGTATTGTCACTGGAACTTGCTGTTGATGAATTCCAATCTTCTGCAGTGAACCGATAATGATGTCCAGAGGTAAAAGATTTCCACACATCCAGCTGACTTGCTGTCAAATCTGTTGGAAAACATGAACAGAAGAAAGTTTAATATAAGAATAAGATTAAGGGCACATATTTATAAGTTTAATTTACTAAATAAGGAGAAGCTTCATAATTTGTACAATTACTCAAATACTATGGCGACAAACAAATCAAGGAGAGTAAGACAGGTAAGGCATACAGCATGCACAGAAGAGGTGACAAATGCCTATAAAACAATACTTTTCTCAAAAAACATTAAAAGGAAGAAAACATTTGAAGACCCAGGCACAGATATGAGGATAATATTAAAATGGATATTAATAACATAGGGTGTGAGGGTGCTGAATTGATTCATATAGCTGAAGATAGGAATGGTAGTGGACTGAGAGGGAGGATAAAACATGAAAAGGAGGAAGAGTTGGTAATGGATAGTTTACAAGATTCAATTTATAATAACACACATTGAAGTAATTCTTAAAAGTGTGCATTATATCAGAATAAAGAGAAATGTTAACCTGAAGAAAAAGTCATCAGTATAGATTAGAAAAAACTTAAAAAAATGAATTACATCTAATTATAATTATTGGGTTAGTTTACTGTTATTACAATTTTGCAATCCCTAATCCATTACAACATAGTAAATTTAAATGTTTTCACTCAAGTATTAAAATGAAGCATATAAATGGTAACAGCATTTAAACAACTTGTCTCACAGAATCTGGATACAGTGAATTTAAATGAAAGAATCTTAACAAATACATGCTCAAGGTCATACAAAAGTAAATAATAGTCAGCATGAAGCTCACAATAAAGCACAGAAACTGAAGTTCAGATGCAAAAGCAAATATGAAATATCGCAGAAAGGTGTAGTACAGGTGATCACATACTGGGTGGGTGGAGTTATAATGACCTCAGGAGATGGTCTGTTACGATTTCTCCTGGCCTCTGCTGACCTTATGCAAATCTAAAATTCATTTTTGAGGTGGGAGTACCCATAGAGCAGATTTTTTTACTCCTGATGGTAAGGTGATCATAAGAATAATGGTTGGCAAAGAACACTTAGAGTGGGGGCCTGGTATGCTTCACCTTCCCAAAGTGTTATCTTTGGCAGAGATGCAGGCTTCAGACACACACAGATCTGACAGTGTCTTAATCTGAGACCACCAAGTCTCTCATAACCGGTACTGACTATACATAGCCAGTGCACTGTCTATGTTTCATTATTTCAAAGTTCTATCTACATGCCAAAAACTATAGTTGTGCAAATATTTATGACAATAAATCATTAATCGACAATTGTTAGGCATTATCCATTGCCTGAGGTTTTGGGAGTTGGCTCTACTATTATCAAGTTGTCATACAAAATACTAATCAGTATAACAATGAACTACTTAGCAATAAGGAGTAGAACCAACGAAAAAGACATTGTGTAAATTATTAGGCTGACAAAACCATAGCTGATGCACTAGCCTGTATTATTACATTAAATTTCAATTGTCTATGAAAACGTAAAATGCAACAAATGTTGATTTGGCACCTTATGCAGTTTTACTTCTAAAAAGGCAAATGGAGACACATAATTCAGTACAAAAGATGTTCTGTTATGCTTGATCTGGTAAAGAATTATTCCATATTTCATCATCATAACAGTAATTCCTCTCCTCAACTGTTGGTATTTTTAAAAATAAATGCATAGTTCACCAAATGCAGAAATGATCAAGGCGTTACACAAAGCTGGTCTGAAATTTAAACAGCTATATATTTTATTAAGTTCAATAAATTTAATAATTCATACACATCAAATAATTACAGCTTACTTCTGTTGATTCTAAATTATACCTCTCATACATAGAACAAAGTATATAAACTAAGTTCAATCAATTTTATTAACAAATTAAACTTAACATTAGCCTGTTCATCCAATCCCATGTACATAAATTAAGGGGTAGTAGTGAAATTATGAAATAATTTATCACAGCATGGATATGTAAGTGCATATAAATCACACTGTACATTTAACAATGCTCTTTGTACATACATAAATCCCTAAAAAGAACAACTCTCTGAAGAACTTACAGGACTTCATGTTGAAAAGAGTCAACACAACAACCTGATGCACAACACTGGATTCAAAGAACAAACTTTGTCATAAGTAGGATACTGTGAGCTTTATAATTTGTCTCCCATGATGACATTACTGTTCACATACTGAAGATACAAATCTTATGTTGACAGAGCTAATTAACAGTGAAGTTACTATAATGCAGTCACAATTTCTACAGAGTTAAACAAAAGTAAACTATGAAACACATAAAGTGGTAAGTTATAGATCTTAATGAGATAGAAGCTGTACATATCAATTTTGTGTACAACAGGCATTAAACTACAACTGAAACCTGTTAACTAATTCTGACCATGAAGACATGTGAATGACTGTCACTACACCAATATACATTAATGCATTTTGTGCTAAGAATGCGCAAAACTACTGTGCCAGAATTCAAACACTGGACTTAAACATTTTTATCACCATTCTCAATCTCAAAATTTGTTAACAAGAATGTTATGTGATTCACCTTCCTGGAACCAAAGTCAGATAACATTTCTTCAAAAAAGATTTAAAGTTCTTATGGTGACAAGTATGAAGATGATTGTCTACTGGAATGCTGTACCACATAGTCTAGTACATAATGACTGATATGTTCAAAGAGGTTAATTCTCATTACCCTGATAACGGAGGCAGTAAGGTCCTATGAAAAGTTGGTCAATATCTACCAGACTACACAGCGCAATATTCCAGCAGACAGACATCTTCAACAACTTTTCAATGTACGATAAATATGAAAAGAGAGCAAGATGATGCCAATTATATTATTATAGCTAGAAAAACAGTAGATGTAAGCCACATAAAAAAGCACAAAATACAGTATTCTTAAGAATATTTTTAATTTAAACTACATATTTTTTCTTAAAGGCATTGATAATTTCTTCTTTGAGGTTTTAATAAAAGTGTGCAAAGTATGGAAATGATACAACATGAACTATGAATGAAGTCAAAAAATAGATGTACCATAAAACTGCATCTATTGTTTAAGGGACAACACAACTTGAAAAACAACTAATAATGAATAAAAGAATATGTAATATACAAGAACAAGAACACAGAGTATTCCCATTTGACAGTAATTACACAGAACTTCTATGAATGTAATGTAGAACCCAATAACCCAGAAGTAGGGGCCTTGTGGAAGTTTCGTACATGTTTGAGCAGATTAGATTTGACCTTGCAACGGTGAGAACAGTAAGGGCACTGAAATTGTGGTTCCTTCCCACACTCATTCTGAATATGACTGTTGAGTGAGCTACGCCACTTATATGTCCGACCACAACGAAGGCATGGAAATGGTTGCAGAGTAAGATGCTTTCCACTATGATTGGTACCAACAAAGAAATCTGAAACAAAAGCAAATAGTACTGAAGTTAGTCTCTGCTCTGAGAGATTTGTAACAACACAACAAATACTGTCAATATTTACAGAGCTCCGATTTCAACAAATTAACAATGACATAATTTCTCTGTGTATTGAAACAGATTAACTACCTTTTCCAGCAGTTTCAATTACAATTAAAATGCAATCTTATGAAGAAAAGCAACTGTGAAGGTAAAGTTGTCCCTGTGCCATGAAGACATAGGGGGAGTGGAAGCAAAGCTCCACATGTTCTTTACCTCAGCACTAAGTACAGGTGAGGTGTCAGCTTCACACTCTGGTCTTTGGTATTCGCAATCCACAAGGTCAAGCGAGCCCAGAGTGGTCTGAACATGATGATGATGAGAAGAATCCTGCCCACTGCAAGACTTGGACTCCAGTCATTCAGCCTGTAGTCACTTGCTTAACAAACTGAACTATCCTGGCTCACAATAAAAAGTTATTGGAAATTATTTAAACAGATTTATGGACACAGCTTAAATTGTGAAATACATGTTTATCAAGTTTACTGTTTACCTCACAATCTTCCAGGTATTAAATAAAAAAAGGCACTTAGTAGTTACTGAACATGAGGAACACCCAGTTCCAAAATGTCTGCCATGAAACAGTACGAAATTTTGGCACCCAGTCATGATAGACTATCTCAGCATAACAAACAAGCAGCCCATACTACTTGCAAATGACAGCTGCCAAAACATTCTACCTGACATAAACATTAAGCTGTCCAGTGCAAATCTCTCTTCATTCTCTTTATGGTAATGCCTAAAATTAGACATAAACAGCAGACAGTAATATTTTACACAAAAATGTGTGGCGCAAGAGCAAATATAAGAGCTGTGTAGTAGTGGGGAAGAGGGAAATAAGAAACAGTAATCACTGAAACGTTAATTATTTTCATAAACACTATGTTTCGAAGGTTGGATCTTCCTTCAAAATTTTGTTTTTTGAAAATCATTAAAATTCCAAATGACGATGGATAAAGTAAAACAAAAACACTAGCAATACAATACTGTTGTCAAAGATATTTACAGTCATCACTAGTTCTTGTTTGTCTTTTCCTACTTGCTATATAACAACATGATATTATACTCGTATACTGCAATATGATAGAAGACAAATTCAAGCTGAAACTGTTAAATACTTGTAATTTATTAATCATAATCAATATGGTTAGATGACTAGTAAGAATTCCAATAACATTCTCACTCAATTTGATATGTCATCATCATACTTTTAATTAATATTGATAATAAGCAGAAAAACAGTAAAAATATGGGAAGAGGAAAGTTTGCATCATTTTAGTAGACAAAACAGTTCTTACATAATTATTTACATTTATATACTTAAACAAAAATTATACAATATTTTAATATTCTAAGATTAGATCAGAGATCACAGGTGATAATAAATAATGTATTTTTAGCATAGAATGCAAAGGCAAAACATAAACAAATAAACATAAATTGTTCATAAATATAAGTACCACACATTTTGATTGGGTTTGCCAGAATATGTATTAAGCAAGTAAGATTTATAATTGTCTAGATGAAATAGGATATATGACCTACCATCTCAACAAATACGAATAAACTGACATAGGAAATGGCCACTTGATGGCTACTTTCATTGTTGTCTTGCTCTAGCTTCTACACTTAAAATTACACCTAGTCTCAAACTTAAAAAAATAATGTTCCTGGATGTTTAAAAAATTCAGCACTGTAACAGAAAGCAGAGACACAACCCATGGATCATGATAACTTGGTTCTAAGTATGGCACAATAACACAATACACTTAATCAGAATTCCGGAACACATCAAGACAGAATAAATACAGTACAATTACATGTATAACATAGTAATAATTCAAAGTACATTGTCAATACCAATTATTTTACTACAACCTTAAACTGTCTTTGTAGAGGACAACTTTCTAAATTGAGATGACAGCTGGTTCTACCATCTTATTCCTGTGTCACAGACACCTCTTTGACACAACTTAAGATAAGCTACACAGTATCCATCTACAATTCTGGTCTCTATGGTGTTACAACCCAGAACAACAACACTGACAAATATAACATATTTCAATTCCTCTGGCATGTAATGATAATAAAAATAATTATTCAGGGTGATTCGAAAGGTTAGGGCCAAACTGAAGGAGTGTATAGAGGGACTCGGAGAGAACAACTTTCGAATAGGAATCCATGTCCTCTGAAGTTATCCTGAGTCAGTCGAGGCCATTGAAGGTACGGAAGTCTGACAACAAACCGTTGAAATAATCGTAATTGTAAGATTGCTAATGTAATCCTTGTACATTAATAAAAAAACAAAATTAAGCTAGTAGGAGAATAGTAAAGTACGATTATTTCAGGGGTATGTTATCAGACTTCCCTACCTTCAATGGCCTCGACTGACTCAGGATAACTTCGGAGGACATGGATTCCTATTCGAAAGTTGTTCTCTCTGAGTCCCTCTATACGCTCCTTCAGTTTTTACCTAACCTTTTGAATCACCCTGAATAATTATTTTCTATACAGAATGGAGCTTGCTTTCACGATAGATTAAACCAAAACTTGATACTGAAAGAGTATTCACCACTGTTAAGAACAGATCTCCTTATGTAACATATGAATTTATTCCAACATTACTTTGCATTATGGTATGACAGGCTCGAAAATGCCTCATGAGGTTTGACTTGACCTTGCAACAATAGGTACATTGTGGACAATGGAACTGTGGTTCCTTGCCACATTCATTTGTGAGATGGCTGTTTAGAGATGCTTTCCGTTTGTAGCTCCGGCCACAGCGTGTGCAAGGAAATGGTTTTTCTGGAACATGCTGACTTCGTTTATTGATGAAGCCGGTAATATCTTTGGTTGAGAAACAATTCTTTTCCACAAAATCTTCCACACGCAAATAAACTGCAACAATAAAGTTAACGTTAACATATGTATAATGTATTAACTACAAAATGAGAGAAACAGCATAGATCAGCAGAATATGATTTTCATTCAGTCTAACAGAATATTTGCTAGAATTGTTAAAATCATAAACTTTAGTGCCAAAAATTGTACAATAAAGTGGATGATTAATATTACATCCCCTGTGCAACATAAAAACTTGTCTGGAGATTTTCTCAATGTTCCTTTAATTTCTGTCATTGATATATGTGCTGTTAAAATTCGCCCATATAAACATTGTGCACTGCCACTCCATATTGGAATCAAGTTCTTGCTGGTGCAGTAGATATTTTGTTATCTGGCTTACACTCACTGCTTTTCATAATGTTCGTGTAAAGGTTTACTGCAGTAGTACCCCAGTTCCCTTTGTTCTCTCAACTAGAAACAGTTATTCAGTGTCTTGCTTCCACCATGTTTTGCTAACTGCTTCATTCTCCAGTTGATACTTATCTCAGACACTGGATAACCCTGAACATGGCTCTTAAGGAACAAAATATTCAGGCATTAAGTAGTAACATAAAATCAAGACAATAAAATGTTTATCTGATGGTTTATTTAGTACTGAAGTGATACAATGATATGGAATACAAATGCCAGATAATATTTTGTATTTTCAGTGCTGTCAAACATGCTGGAAGATTGAAGTAGAAATTTCAAAGATGTTGCAGTGGGTTTGACTTGACTTTTACCCTGAAGATGGAAGCAACATGTTCCTCTGAAATGTTGGTAACCATCTATATGGCTACACAATGTCACAACACAGAAAACCACAATCCACATTAAAAAAACATTTCTAAAGTGGTCTTGAAATGACCACTTTGCTCCTAGATAAAATTAGCAAACTACAATGAGACTTGCAGACTATTCCTTCATACAAGTATTTTTTTTTTTCTGAAGGATATGTGCTCAGTACTATGTAACAATCTGTGTAGGACATGTGCTTAAAAAATATACCGTTGTCTTACATAACACAGCACAATTAAACCCAAATTAAAATGACATAGCTTTGCAGCTAGTACTGTTTTATATGACTTTTATTTTCTGCTTGCATGTTACACAGCAAAATACGAAGTTATCAATTTTTCATACCACATTGGCTCAATTAAAAAGAAATAATTGTATCATTAATAATTAATCTGTAAAATACAGACATCTTTCATTAAAATGCTATGACTCAATATTTCTTTCCCCATGGTTTCTGAAAATGGGGGTTGTCTTATATCTGAAACTGGTCTATAATAAAACCAATACATATGGCACATCAAATATGTTGGATCAGATAAGCATGTATAAATATTAATACATTCTTGAAACAAGCAAACTCAGAACTAAAAACAAATCTTCCTTCAAGATAACAGTACCACATTACAAAACACTCACATTCTCTGCCAAACACAATAAATCAAACCAGCTTTGTGTAGCTGAAAAATGTCACACTGCAACAACAATTTTATATAGAGATATACCAATTATTCTATGGGGTAGAGCAAATTTAGTTAAATAATATTCTTAGTATTTTTTCCATTGTATATACACAGTAGCCATTATCATGATAAACATTGGAGTTGCCCTGTACTTAATTAATCATCATACCATAAAGATGTATAGGGAGTGGCATTATAGCTCCACACACTATAATTCTCAGCACTAGATTAATCACAAACTGAGAACTCCATTGAAAGAGGCTGCCAGAACAACTTGTATTATTGCAAACTCTGCAGTGAAAGAGTCAAATACGAGGGACAACTTTATCTTTACCTCCACTTAAGCGCTGAAACATACATGCTGATGGGACAAATCCTTGAATTCAAACAAATATAAAATTGTTCTAAAATTTAGCAACTGTTTTTTAAGAACCAAATCAAAGGAATTTTTTTGACTTCAACCACTATCTCAGCAAGTACTTTAAATTTTAACCTTTAGGGGATTTAAACCCCATACTATGGGTCTGGTGGCTGGACTTACGCATGATTTAAAAGTTTAGCAGTGTGCTAGTGCAACACATGGCCTGCTGAATTGTAAGCCACAATACATGGTCAATAAGGGCTAAAGAAAGTATTCTGATATTGAAAATGTTAGCCCCTTGCCATACCTAATAAAGTACAATACAATTGTCCCTGTGTTTAAATGCCAAACCATGGAGAAGTATGAGGTGTGGAAGAGAAATTTCATGTATCTGGCACTATATGTACGTAAGTAGTAAACCCCAAACCGGCTGCTTCATCCATAAGCGAAGAGTTCCTGGCACCATCTAAAATAGTGCAATATATTATAGCTGAACTGTCATCTACTGGTCTTAACATGCCAAAACATAGTATATAAAGAGCATTTAAATATTTAAATTACATGTTCTGATGTACCAGGATACTGTAAATTAACTGAAAAAAAATTATAAACAGTTTAGAATGTATGTGATACACTTGCTTTTTTACTGCTTAAATATGTCTATTATAAACATGCATACTAAAATAACATGTATTGCTCCTCTACTCTTACACTGATAGCAATAGATCACCATTAATAATCATAGCTAACTCAACCTGTCAGATGTCTCAAAATTCTAACTTTCTAATTTATGACAGCTTTACTTAACATCTCATACAACTAACCACTAAGTCAATGGAGAAGAGTAAATCTTAAGAAACTAATAATCATTTGACTGGTGAAGAAATTCCCTTCATTTTATGGAATGTGAAGGTTCACTACTGTGTTCATAAGAACATGTCACTTGTTCCTATAATGAACCAGTTAAATTCAGTCAATACTCTCACAACCTATTTCTTTAACATTCATTTTAATATACTGATCATTAATACTGTTGTAAAAGACACAATCAGGCATTAACATTGGAAACAATAAAGAAATGGCATATACAGTAAATACTTAGTAGAAAATCAATTAAAACACAGATGCAAATGTGGAAAGAGCTCAAAATTATGGAATGGTAACCAAAATAAAATGACCACCCAAATAAATGGTGCTACCCTAAGACAACTTGTCCCAGTGCTTGGCAGCAATGTGGCTGTCAATGTTCCTTTTGTACTTGGAGCGACTAGGGCAGAATGGGCAGCAGAAAAGTTGCTCTGAGCCACATTCATATTTCTCATGACGTAGCAGTGTGTCTCTTCTTGTATATTCCCGTCCACAACGTCCACATGGGAATTTTCCTCTTGTAAGCCATGGAAATGTTTCCTCTGTTGTCACAGTACCCACTGTTGCTGCCAACCAGTCACTAACTGGGATTATGCTGTGGCCACTGTTCAACTGGCCTGCAGAATAAGAAGAGAAACATATTAAGCAAAGTATTCTTATGTGTAATACTTGCATGTGCATGCAGAAAACAACAAATGATTGTCTACGGTGGTACTGTGAGATGACACTTTGTGAATTTAAAATGTTTCTTTTGGCTGTCTCTGCATTTCGGTATAACTGTCTCACTGATCAGATGTATATAATCTGAAGTTCTCGCAGTCAATAAATACAATAAAATCCTCTCAGACAGTCAGCATCATCAGTACAGAAAGAAACTGATGTTTCAGAGAACACCCTTGCCTCCAGCAACAGGAATGTAACAGATGACACAAAGTAAAGTAAAGTTTGTCCCGCTACGTGCCATACAGGCGCTTGGGGTGAGTGGAGGTATAGCTCCTCTCTTTCTTGACCTTGGCACTAGATGGGGGTGAGTGGTCAGCATCACGCCCCGGCCGGCTTCACCCTCGGGAAATTACCCCGGTAGTCATTGTAGAGGAGGCTTGGTGGGCCCCAGAGCCGGTCTGGACGCAGAGGCTAGAGGAAAAATCCTCTGCCCCCGTCGGGGATTGAACCCCGGCCGTCCAGCCCATAGCTAGTCACTATACTGACTGAGCTATCTCGGCTCATATATGACACAAAGTGGCTGATATATATATATATGTATCTATATCAGCCAGTTTTATTCTGTGCCGATGCAACTGATCATTTCAAAAGACTTCACTGTGTTCAGATGTACACTCGTTTATAATCTGAGAACTGTATATAGATTCTGTCCAGTCCAAAATACCTCTGATTGACATCTGAAGGAAAAAACAAGATTTCCAGTTGGTGACAGAAATTAGCTTATCTCAAAGAGTTTTTGATAGGAAATTTCCACATGGACTCCCTTAGTAACATGACATATCCAGGTAATATATTTCATCTCACATACAGGTCAACCAACATCACTGGTGTAAAAATGCAATAGTTGCGGTGGGTGCTCTATTGTTTGAGTTCCACTAAGCTGTCCATTGGCCTAGTGATCCATAACCTAAAAAAAATCAAGAGGTGTCAAATTAGGTGACCTCAAGCCAGATTAAGCACTCTGCTTTCACTTCTGGAGTCACCATTTTACTGAGGATGCCTATAGTGTGACACAGAAGCAGAAGTATGAAATTGAGGATGTAGAAGAACATGTTGCCAACAGGCTAACACAATCACTTTGAGTTGTGCATGATTTCTGTATTTAATGGTGTTCAGTATCTTTATTGATTAATAAAATGTAGCCTTCAAAAATCCCAGCTACTAATTGAACAACTCGCATATGGTGTCCCTTCATGTAACACAAGTTCAAATACAAAATCTAAATCTAGCAAAATTCCAAAGCAGTACTGGTGAGATAACTTTTTAGACTTGGGCATGAGACCGGTGGTACCTTAACTTCACATAACCCTAGACAGACCTGACTGTGGATCAGAATAAATAGTCACAAAAGTTGATACCTAACCTAACAAAAATAATAATTCCAGAAAAAGACAGCTTCTACTAAAATAAATACATGTATTAACAATATCACATATACAATGTAGTTAATAAGTTCATCTGGCCATCATGATGTTTTAACATCAAACCATATGAAAAACAAATGAAGCATGAGTGTTGACAATTTGTACATAAACCAACAATTATCATAAAACCCAGCAAAAATAAGAAGCTTTACCTGCAGACATTTCTTCTTTTCTAGCTAAGAACAAAAGCAGAACTGGACCACAAACAATGATATATATTAAAAAACTGACAATATTCAGCAGCAAATATTCCTATAATGTGGACATCACTTTCATCTTTATCATTAATAACATAAACACTGAATCATATATGGAGGAAGACAGATGGAAATGTCACTATTGTAGTGCCAATGACAAGCAACAGATACAATAGAAAACTTTTCATTATATTAAATATAACAATTTAAGCGATAATGTAATTAATACAGATTTAATTTATAAAAATTTATATTACACCAATATAAACATTTGAGTAACAAGATTAATTTTAGTATAGACTTCATTATTCTGATACTTTCGCCATGCTCAAGGAGACAAAAAATAAAATAAAATCTTTTTTGAAGGTTGGTAATAACTATCAATTCAAACACTAGAAGAAAACAACATTTTTCTGTGAATAAACATTCAAATTTTATTTTTGATAAATATTATAGTGCAGACAGTGTCCTGCAAAATGTCTGTCAAACTTCAGGTGAAATGCATTGGCTTATTTTGTGTAAAATTATATATCAACATGGGTCAAATTCCAGATGTATAAAGTTATAATCACAATTTCACCATTTCTTACACAAAAAAACAAATGGAAAAAGCTAGTATGTTTCAGGTATAATATAATTACAGGCATTTAGAAAAGGGACAATATTAGAAAGTGGTTCAGATAATTAATTTCATGTAAACTAATGGAAAATGATAAAGCATTTAACACAACAGATATGAGAGCCATGTAATGGTGTTACTGAAGGAAGATAGTCATGTCCCACTTTGGAAATATGTTTATTAGTTTCTCACAGAATGATGTCTGGGTGAAATTTCCAACTTATGTAATAAAAGTTTTTAACAAATGTGACATGTCTAACTTTCCTTCAACATTGGCCGCTGTGAATGAAATAAAATAATTATTCCCCTATTGACCCTTCTGTGTACCCTACTTTAGTAAATTATGTATCCTACATAACCCAAATTACAGCACAAAAAGTATACTATAGTTTCTTATAATATCCACAGATAAGTGAGAATATAATATACAAAACTTTCATGGCACTGAACATACCTGATAATGATGATCCAAAAACCTTATGACTGATTAAAAATGCTGCTACTGAAAATATTCAAGGCAATGAACATGTATGTTGATGAGCATTCAGAGATATATATGTCAAAAACTTGTTTCCACATGCAGTACAAAATAAACTGCATTCTCGGATGTATTGTATAAATTAGTCATGGCATTTAAATTTGCTGTTACACAAACTATAAGCAACCATACATATATTCACATGGACTTCCAACTTGCTGTGGTATGAGAAATGGCATCTGCAAAGCTTGCATTGCATCTTGCATTCATCTCTATGAAATATCAGTTATTCACAATAAATAATAAGAAATGTACATTTCAGATAGCTCGGTCTTGTTATTGATTTCTCTACCAAACCTCCATTAAAAAATATGGGACAACCAAAGAACTTGCTTTCTTTAATAGCTGAATAAAAACTGATGAGAGAGACTTTGTAGCACATTATATTATTCATTAATAATTCAAGAATGTTTTATAGTAATCACGATAATAATATTTGTCTGTCACTATGCTTCCAGTTAAAATGAATTCAAACAATCCACATAAAACAAAGTTAAAAATATTATTTCTGCTTTAACTTGGAAGCATGATATTTCTCGAAGCAGTTGGGATGAAGCCCAACAGTGCACACTGAACACTGCCAATAGGTATCACTTCGTTTATTCATTTTCCAACACTGAGAGCATCTCTTTCTTGGTTTCATCTGGCAAGCAGTTTGAGGGATTCTCATTGGCATATGGAGAAATTTGTTACTATCTTTCAACAAGGAATGTTTTACAGAATGTACTAAACTTCTCTGTTTCTTTCTTGGCGTATTTTTAATACCTGCTTCTGGAAGTATTCTTGATGTATCAAACTGATAGTGTTCCTCACTTTCATCAGCGTAACTTGTTTCACTCCACTCAGCAGTATAGGAAGTTAGTAATGCTTGCTCTGGAAAAATCATGATGTTCAGCTGCTCACCATCAGAGACTCCTGATTCATCACAATCAAGCTCATTCACACGCAGCCAAATGCCTTCAAATAAATAAAAAATTTAATGTCAGCAATGCATTTTAAGATATTAATATGTTACAGGCTATCTGGCAAAATATGAAGTTTCATCTTTTCAATTTTTGTGGTCTTGCAGAGCAGTAAGGAAAGATCTGTAATATATTTCAATTCAATTAAAGTCAGTCCAATCCTTGCTAGCTAGCAGTACAAGTCTGCTGCTTCTACTCTTCTGTCACAGTCACATCCTTCTTATAAACTTCATGTTTTGCTAAATAACGTACACATTTTATAAACTTGCTAAACATGTATAATATGCAACAAGTCATCTAATTTCGAGAATAAATAGAATTTTTTCGCATAATAATCCTGAATATGTACATAAAGAATACCAGACTGCAGAAAATTCTATAACCTTATATGGGCAAGAAACAAAAAGTGATAATGATTTCTTACATGAAGTAAAATGTCATAATTATTAAAAAATACTAATTTGTGTTAGTATGTGAAGTCATACTACATTGCTATGATCTTGTTTCACATTTTATTCAAAGGTTTCCATTATACTTTCTGATCACTACTTCTTTTCATGAAGACTTGTAATGTGAAACTACAGGTCAGGTTCCTCTGCAATCACTTTATCATGAAGATGTGTAAGCCCACAAGAACACATGAGGTTTCAGATTCTCACAGCAGCAAGTATGAAGATGGCTCTCTTCTGGGTTGTAGTGCCATGTAGTCTAGCAGAAGGATGATCATCCTGATGATGGAGGCAGCAAGCACCTCTAAAATGTTAGTTAACTACTACATTGCACAGCAACCCAGAAAACAGCCATCCCCACCACAACACACTGATGGAAAGAAGATTATAAAATAAATTACACCTACACTTTATGTACTATGATGAGTCCTTTTTGACACATTTTATAACATTCAATTTGAGATTCATGTAAAATAAATAAATAAATGGACAAATTTATATCACTTACTTTATTTCTAATAGTAAGGCAAACTACACAAATCCAAGTGAATTTTTTTATATAATATCAATAAAATATATATTTCATGCCTCAAGCCCATAATATCAAAATTCTTTTATTATATCAATAATTAATTATTGTTAATTGTATTCATTTCCCTACAGCACATATCATACAAACCAACAGTTAATATAGATTTTAATATACTTAGTTTACAACACACCTATGGCCTAGAATAACAAAATAATAAAAATTAAATAATTTCTTCAAAGACATAAGTAAAATAATACACACAACAAAATTACTACACACTGATCTACAAAACACATGCAAATAAACAAACAAAACCTGTGTAAAAGAATATTCCGTTTGAACTTGTATTGTAGTTATGAAAAGCTCCATGTTACATTTCTAACAGTCATCTTTATTTCTAGTATTTCAAAACAAATTCTTATGAACTACAAAAAAACCTTTTTGTAATACATTATCAATTTTCTCTGGCAAAAATATTAAACTGTAAATTGTATAATAAAACTAATAATGTTAAAATGGATAATGGATATTTTAGCCCCATAAACTTAAACATTTAATCATTTACAATTTATTTCAACATCTGGCAGTTTCATAAAACTTCAAATACATTAAAAACAGAGAACTTATTTAATCTTTAACATGTAGTTTTATATGTAAAGTAGGGGCAAATATTAAGTTACAGTAAAAACATACCATGTCTAATACATAGTTTGAAGACAGTTTAATCTTATCTCTCTTCTCAGCCTGCAACTGTAAAAGTAAGCATTCATGTACTCATATTATTTTTATTATTTGTAAATATGTTTAGCTTCTTATATTTGTAAATTCTCTAATTTGAGTGCCATGATTTGTACTGATAAAATGCAGTGTACAGTTAACCTGAATCACAAACTACACAAGGATCAAAACATGGATCTTGCTTCAAACTCTGAGTATTAACTACACTGAGGGTTTCATTCACCAAACAACACTGAAGACAAAATTAAGTGCCCTATCTCTACCATGGATAAGCCACCAAATTAGGACTCAGTTGTGGAACTGAAGCTCAAACACCAGTTCTGTTGCTCTCATTTAAACACTCTTATATTTAAAATTAAATCAAAAGCACAAAGACCAGACTCTAAATTTAGAAATGAAGCTCAATTCATCTCCACTGTTCATTTACTCTCACAAATATTTCTCTTAGGATTTTCTACCTAATAGATGCAATTAAACTTTAAGTAGTTTAGGGCACTTTTGCTTCAGCACCCGAAATATGTGGTGAGTGAACTTACCTGCACAGTTAGCATTAAATGCTTCAAATGTTTCAGTAACAATAAAATCTATGCATTGTAAAAAAAATATTTAAATGACTCTGTCAAGGCCACATATTAGTCTTTGAACAAGTATGAATGTCACCTGCCCCTGAAGATAACTGCTAGTTGGAAGGTGTACACACATGTCACATCACAATGAAAACATCATCTGTCCATCCATTATACTAAATAAAAACTGGTCCCATCTGATATCCAAAATTTTAAAACAAATCTTACCATCATGATGTTAAATGTTCAATCCTTCATTTGTTTTAACTCAGAGGCTATCATAAAATGAAATGTAAATCAAATTCAAACATCTGCAGATTTTGACAGTAGATGATAGCACATATTCTTGGCTTTTCACATAAACTGACTGGACGTACACATTACATACTTATTATGACTGTCCTATTAAAATATTTTCTAGATGACCAAAAGAAAAGTAGAAGTATAAAGGATGTGATATCACAAATATTTTCTATTATTTGCAGCCATACCACATATGACTATTTTATGCACAACAGGAGCAGACATCGCTTGATCCATGGACCATAAAGTAAATTGTTATGGTTGCCTAGCAATCAGACCTGAGATAAACAAAAAGAATATAGGAAAAGGTACTTTACATGTAAGATAATTGGGACAGACACTGATTTTGAAACTACCAACATCTGAGGCAACAGATGACATTAACATATAGAAAAATCCATGTCATACATTTGTACTATTACTGAATAATATATTATATAAATAAATATACATAACTAAGAATATGAATATTGTTACACAGCTCCACATTCTGAGGAATCAAAACATCAAAAAATAAATTACTGTTGCACTGAGATTTTGAACCAATGTGTTAGCTTTTTTAATCTGAACAATGCCTGAGATCAAATTATAATATGAATTGTAATAATTTGTTGATAAACGTGAACACAGAACACATGTGCCATTAAAAGAGTGTAAGGCAGCTCTTGGTTATTTGTCAGGCTTTTAATGTTAATGAATGGATGAAATAATAAATAACCTATAATGGTATCAAACTTACTACTAAAAATCTACACCAAGACCAACTAATGGAATGTGTGTGTGTGTGTGTGTGTGTGTATGTGACTGAATGCCTTTCTAAGACCAACACCCACACTGAAGTGAATACCTAATTTAAAACAGACATTGGGAGAACACAGCATATACTACTATGGCATGGTATAATAGATAAAAGTTATATGGTAATAGTTTCATTTAAATGATCATAATAAAAAGCTCTACAGTATTAAACTAAAACTAATGATTACGAAAATTACTTCTTCCCTACTTATTTAGTTAGTAAGAAATTGTGGTTACAAGCAAAGACATTGCATGAAGATTTCTGTCTTCTGGGTTGTTGCGCTGTGAAACGTTGGTTAACATCGACCAGACTACACAGCGCAACAACCCAGAAGACAGAAATCTTCATACGCACCACTGTGAAAACCTCAAATCTTACACATTACATCACTTCTAAAAATTAAATTACTTTTATGGATATATCTGGCATGTGGTCAAATACCATAAGTTACTATCAAATAAATGAATAATTTAATTAACCACAAGGCCACACCACACATTCATTTACTTTTAGAACATGACCAAAATCCCTGATATATAAATTGCATTATAATGGGTTTAATAAAATAGTTTTTCACTTTACCAGCACCCCAAGCATGAATCATTTGAACAATTATGGCACTATCTTGTCCCAAAACTTTAAACAAATTTCCCACTTGCATACTAAGTACTAAACGTCAAATTACCCCAAACAAAATTATCTGACAACAAAGTATATCAGCCTTTCAAATTTACGGAATACATGCAATTTTATATTGACACAATTCTTCTACAAAGTCTTAAAAAAAACTCTCCCATAAAGCAGGTAATAACATGCACTAACTTGTATTCAACAGGTTCATGGTCAAAACAATCCCCAAGGAACTGGCTATATTTACTCAGGTTTACTGTGTTTTTATCCACAATCAGTTCCCAAAGCAAAATACTGGAACAGAACATTAAAATAACTCATCACCTTTATGTCCCAACCCACCAGACTCAATAAAAACTCTGCAGTTGATACATCATCATTAAATAACACGATGACAATCAAGAAAAGACAATCATCAATTATATAAAAAAACATTTTCTAACATATGCCTGCAACAGAAAATTAAACATAAGAATTCCTGCATATCACATGGCCAGAAACTGGCACAGATAAGTTCCTCTCATGCAATGATAAACACATAACAAACTTTACACAAATAATATTGCAATAAATGTATAAATACCTTGCAGATATTGGCTTTAATTCATATGTAAGCATAGCTTACTTCCTTCTGGCAGCCATAAACATGAAAACTATGTTTCTTCTTGGACAAGCAATATGATTAAAATAAAATTGTAGACAAAAATGTGCCCATTTTTATCCACAATTTGTAAAACACTAACAGAAGCTGCATAATCAGATCATACGCTTATATGTGCTTTAAATATTTTGAAATTATGTTAAAAAGAATTTTCAAGTAACATCAAATATCACCTAGTATATTAATGTCTGGGAATTTAATAATTTTATATACTTTTACATGCATTTGGAATAAACCTCTAATTAGCTAGTATTCTCTTTTAAATATTTCTTTAATTGTTATTATTCAGTCATTCACGTATGTAACATCTACATATCTACTGATAACCAACTCCACAGAGCACATCCAATTTTCAGAAACTAACAATCACTCAGCTAGTCAAGAAATTCTAGGCCTTTTATGGAACCTAGAACCAAAATAGTTTTGCCTTTCTCATCTCCCAGTGTGTGCTATATGCACCACACATCTCATCCTCCTTGATTTAAACATGATGAGTACAAAATTATCAAGATCCTCATTATATGCTTTTCTTCATTCTCCTGTAATTTCCCCTCTCTTAGGTAAAATACTCTCTTCTGTTCTCAGACACCCTCAATCTATGTTTTTCCTTTAATGTGTGAAACCAAGTTTCACAACCAAATAAAACATAGGTAAAGAAGTTTATGGTTTTTACATGCTTTAATATATGCATTTTTAGATCACAGAAGGAAAGACAAACGATTCTGAAGAGCATGATAGAAGCATTCCCCACATTCAATTTGCTCTAATTTTATCAACACAATTTTGTTGTTATCAATGCTCTGAAATATTTATATATGTTACATTCTTTACTAATAATTCTTACTGTAAACATCCCCTGAATAAGAAAAATAGTATCCTGCATTATGAACAAATCTTCTCCAAATTGCATAACCATAAATTTTCAAAATTTTACATAGAAACACTACTTTCAATGGTGGATTTGGACTTATTGTACAGTTTTAAAAAGATCAAGCTTCTGTTACAGTTTTTACATTTATAAGTATACGATATATCTAGTGCTGTCTTCATCAGCACACTCTTTCCACTACATGTAATTTTCACTTACCAAATTCTTCAATGAACAAATTCACAGTAATGAAAATAAGGCCAACATTAGAAAATACCAAGACATTAAAGTGTAATACAGGCTTCTACAACATAAAAAATGTACTAATCCCATACTCACAATGAAATTCTATTTACATTGGAAATTTTATATTTTTAAATGTACTTAATAATTTGTACTGCTTTTTTGTGAAACAGCAGACATCTTAAAGTCTACTATGTTGTTAATTTTCAGCCTATTAGACAATGGAAAGCCAACACACAAAATGCTGGGTGGGTCTCAGTGAATTCAGCTTAACAATTCTGAAGGACACTGAAAGAAACAAAATATAACACAACAACAGAAACAAACATTAAAAATTTGTCATAAATCAAGCCCTTCATTTTACTATGCAAGTCCTATCTTTTCCTTATGCATTCTTTCAATATGTCGAGCAACATGCATTTTCTGTTTGGCACGATATGGACAATATGGACAATGGAACTGAGGCTCCATACCACATTCCCATTTCTCATGATTCCTGAGTGAACTCTTTAGTTTGTATCCACGACCGCATCGCGGACACATGAAGCTCTTGGGGCTTTCATTTCCACGTGAAGATACTAGTAATGAGGCAGAATGTGGCACTGCTCCCAGAAGCAGAGCAGGTACAGATGGATGTGCGGCTGACCACGCGTCCCAGTCACGAACACTTCTTGAATGTGGCGAGTTCCTGCGGCTACCTAAAACATGAAGCAGAAAAGGGTTAATATATGCCCTACAAATGAAAAACAACCACATACAGGTACTGGTGGAGATGCCTTAAAGAAATTTGAGGTTATTCAGTAGTTTATCAATTTGTGATAAAATGTTTAGGTTGACATGCATAAAATCATATAACAAATTCTGAATGGCATCAAAACATTTAGCTGTTACAGAACATAATAATTCAGCTCTGGAGCTTTATCATGAAAACATAAGAACATTATTTTAAGTGTCTGCATGGTTTAAGCAATAAATGCACAAGCTGACACATAATGTTACCTGATAAATTTATTTTTTTAATCCTCCTGATGCCAAAATGTATATAATATAGGCATCAGTATAGAATGAATTAGTGTGCATGTATACCAAGAAATATTTGTGTAAAATTATAAGTGGGAATTACATTTTATTTTCTGATGAGACAGAAGATTTTTATATGTAATTTTCACTGTGTAAGGCCAATGTCTAGGAAAATGAAGGTGGAAAGTAAATGTTTCAATTAATACAAGAGGATGAATAATGTTCTGATAAATCAAAGTTTTAGAGTGTAAAATGATAAGTAAGTGGATGATTACAAATGATAAACTGGAAAGTATATGAAAGAAAGTGCAGTGGTATATTTGAAATATAATCTTAGACTTTGCCCAGAGAAACTCAGGAGAGCCATAAGAAACTTCAATCAAAATAGATGTTCACAATGAATTTGAAAAATGGATTTTCTGAATATGAAGTAGAATTGGCAACTACACTATGACATTCAGTAACATAATAATGGAATAGTAAACCTGTATAGTAGTTAACTATGGCAATTCAATGCACGAGTTATTATAGACAGAACTCACCATTTTAAGGAGACAAGTTTGTGATGAATACAAAATCTATATATAATCTTGCTATTATACTGTTAGATTCTAAAATAATTTTTGCACTTCACAAGATAACATAAGTATCTCATTAACTAAAATGAGTAGGCCACACATTATCTGACAAAAACTTCTCTCTCTGTAAATCCCATGTGGTTTATTAGTTCCTTAATTATTTAATGATGGCTTTAATTGCAAAGGTTAATTAATGTTAAATTATATGACAAGTAGGAATGATTAATTAATGTGTGGTCTCATTGAAGGTACTAACCTGGTATTGCCTGGTCAGACTAAGGAAAAATATAAAAACATAAGTCATAATAACAATCCAAGCAAGATTAAACAACCTTCTGAGAACAAGACTAAATAATTATTGCTACAGAAACCTGTTTTGTAAATGTCTTGTGTTTAATCCTAAATGCAGACCAAGGTATACAAATAGAAATGTACCTGAAATCCTTCTCTAGTGACATATAAAGCCTCATATTCCATGCTTCTATGTGTAAAATTGTATGCAATAAGTTAATGACATTTTCTATAAAAAAAAGTGAAAGATGTTTACAGTGATGGTACTTCTGGTTTGAATTCATTTGTAGAAATTCAAGAATAAGTCTGCCAGGAGCATGATCAAGCAGTTTCTGGTTATCAGCATACATATTTAAGTTCTTGAAGCATCTCCACCAACACACACACAAATAAAAAAAACAGTCTTAAAATATCTTTATCATTATTAGTTCCAGAAAGTAAACAAAGAAGCAAAGATTATAGGATAGTCCAACAAAATATTTTCTGCATTACCTTAATAGCATTCTTAGATGTAACTGAAACTGGAGCAGAGATTTACAAAGTTGAAAACAGTACATTTGAAGATGCAAATGCATAATAGGACTGTTCATTTTTCTATTATCCTTCTGTTCTGAAAAATATCAGCAGCCATACACAAAGCAGAAAAGCTCATTCTGTTCAAAAGCATAGCTTTAAATTATTACATACAGACAGAATTAAAGCAGAAGTAACCTATATAAATTATAAACATGTAATAATAACTCCTGTATAGTATATGCTAGCAATGTTAACAGCGTTTATGAACCCTTTCAAGTTCTTCATGAAACACTTTGTCTTAGACGGTCCTGTGATGACCTCAGTCTGACACTGGTAAAAATTACAGTTCATTCCAATACTATACTTGGTCCAACGATAAAATAACTTTGTATGTCTTACAAGAAAATAAATGAACCAAAAATGGGCCCCTCTAACAAGCTCAGTTTAACATTTGGAATGTGATGTTCCAGTTTATGTCAAACTGAAATATATGAACAACAAAGTGCTCACAGTACAAAGGAAAATAAAACAGAAAAGGAAGAATCTATATCCATGCACCTTGTTCAAGCTCCTTGTATATTATACCACCACCATTAATCTGCATGAAAGTGACCTTGCAATTTGTAAAAGTTAATTCATGGTCTGTTTGATAAATTAGTTTTATTACAGTTATTTAATATTATTATATATGATAGTGTTTTGTTACAGGTGAAAAAACATTACTAAAGGCAACAAATCTAAATTTTAATGGTATAAACAGATGTACATTGCATATGCTATACACAAATAGGAGTACAAGACCAGTATGGCATATAGGTTTTTTTTCCACAGATCCAGTTTCAAAGACCCAGGAAACCTGCAAAGATAAAACATATTACACTTTCCCATTATTCATGGTGAAAGTGGTGCCGAAAATTAATTCAATGAATCTTTTACAAACTCAGTATATTGATAAACTTAATTTGTGTAATATGCATAAATACTTTAAATAAAGCTTTCTACACAAAATCAATAAGTTGTCTTGCATTCTCTTAAAAAAAAACACTATTACACAGTATTCAATACAATATAATTAAAGTATCAACAATCAAGCAATGATGAAATTCTATCACTGGTAATCACAGATTTTAGAATGTGGGAGGAGAATCATAAAATCCTGTGTTCACATTTCAAAACTTATCATAGCACTAAAGATATTTGTGAAGATGAACATCATTATTATGATACCGACGATTATGATTTAAAAAGAACCTAAGAATAAAAACAAAACACATAAGATCTAAAAAGCAACATCACACCAGTAGTTACTGACACAAGAAAATAACAAAAGGTCTCAATTAATATTTGGATTTCACACTGGAACAACACTCTATAAACTGTTTAAAGAAAGTGGTCATGGCCATACTTGTAACAGCATGCATTACAGAGAAAATACTAAAGTCATGAACTTCAGACCTTAGAGATTGGGGTTAATTTCTGTCCCAAATAAAAAACACTAACCAGAGAAAGAAAACTTATATAAGAAAAGTTCATAATAGTAATAATAATAAAGAAAGTAACACTGTCTTGCTACATGCCATGTAGGTGCCTGGGGGGAGAGGAGGTACAGCTCCCACTCATTCTTAACCTCGGCACTAGATAAGGGTGAGTGGTCAGTGTCACACCCCAGCCATGCTTTATCCCCAGGAAAGGACCCTGGTACTCATTGGACAGGAAGGTGGATGGGCCCTAGAGCCAGTATGGATGCATAGTAGTAGTAACAACAATAACAACAAAGCAATATTTCAAATGTGCGGAGATGAAAAAATAATGACACAAGAAATTGAAACTTTGTGAAGATTTGAAGAGATAAACCAATTATAATTTCACTAACATAAACCCACATACCTCAGCAAAACATCTTCAAGATTACTGCAGAAAATGCTTCCTGCACATACACATGTTTACTGTATGCATGAAACATCACAAGACAGTTTTACCTTGTAAATAAGAGAATAGTTGTGTTGTAATCTTGATAAAGTTATGAATATGTACATATGAAAAGCCAATGTAAAATTGAGATATCAAGGACATAATGATAAATGGCTGTCTTCTGGTTGTTGTACCGTGTAGTCTCGTAGAAGTTAACCGACGTTTCAGAGGTCCTTGCTGCATGGCGCAACAACCCAGAAGCCATCTTCAGACTCACCGCCATGAAAACCTCAAATCTTAAAACATAATGACAAATGCAATATCTTATTTGCAGTCAGCTACCAAACATGAGATTTTAGGTTTCCTTTGCAATGAAGGACCAGACTTCTGTCTTTGGATGTGACACCATACAGTCTTTCATGTGGTCACACATGTTGCCTCCTTCTTAAAACTGAATGTTGTCATAACAACGAAGACCAAAATCCAAACTTTATAACATCATTAAAAAATTAATGTATAACAATCTTGCATTCTGCATGAGGTTGTTAAAAGTTATTAAGGTATTGGAAGGAAATCAAAACAGTGAAGTCTTGAACAACAAGAAGCCTGGGTCTTCAGAAAATACACTGCGGATGCCAAAATTCATATTTATATTATATTTCCCATTTCAAATATCATACAGAGCTACACATAGAAAACGAATTATAGAAACTGAAATAAATCAGAAGTATAACCAATGTCAAACAGATGTTACTGTAGTACAACAGTACTGTTGACAACCAAACAAAATAAAACAAATTTAAATGAATTACAAAACATTATTTTTACAGCTGTGAACTTTTATTATAAATGCAAATAACATACACATCAGTACTTCATATAATGTCACTATCCAAATTAATTTAAATTACATATGTTACAAGTGTAAGGCCACCACCAAAGCCACTGCATATGCTAACAAAACAAATTCCCCTTGAAATCAGTGGAACAGAAAAAAAACTAGTCTTAATGATTTACACACTGTTTCATCTGGTTATTGCATACTCTCACAGTAAACCCTAAATGTGCAGAATGATGCAGCAGTAAATTTGCAGTACAGGTAGGAATATGAAAATATCAAATAATTAGTCCAGCTTCTCTAAACCATCCAATCACAGATGGAATGTATCCACATATTACACATTATTTTAATGGACTTTTGACAGTGTTTTATTAGGATACAGGACTGTCAATAGCCACCAAAGTTCTTACCCCAATTTCTTTCTTTGGGGAGGTCTGGGGCAACTGGATGTCCACAAAAAGCATCCAAAAACAAGGATCAGTCATGAACTAAAGAAAAAGCTATACATCAACACATTAAAACGTAAAATTAACCATTTTTCTGAGTTGAATCATTGTGTCCCTAGAATTCACAGGTGTTTAAATGCTGATGACATGTAACTTATGACCCACCTGTAGACAAAGGTGCGTGATAAAAGAGGATGTTTTACAGGTATTAAAAACATATGTTATTAGCATGGTGCACTTTAGTGTTCCAAATTGATATATTTTGTAGGTTTCAGTATTACTTGCACAACTATGTCAAGATAAAAATTTCAAATGTAATGTTACAATGAGTCAGCATGACCAAACCGAAATATTCTGTGTAATCACCATGCTACTATTTCAAAAGTTGCCCACTTTCCAAACATTTTAACATAACAGAAAATATCAAGCAACCCTGATGAATGATGTTCACTGTTATCCAAACTTCATTAGTCCCATCACCTGCTGTGTTAGTACTATTAATATTTATAACAGGAAATTAAAGAGTACTGAGTTAGGGCAATCTCTAGTTGCATGATGGTCATACTCAGTTTCATGACAAATGGTCAATGTGTGTCACAGTCAAACAGTGGCCAGTGATTATATCAATATTAATGTCTGTATCTGAATTAAAGGATGAAAGGGCACATGTAGGTTGCAAAAAGTTCCTCAGAGCTCCAAAAGAAACATGAAATGTCTGCTCCAGTTGAGTATGCTATAACCACATGTCAAATACTGCCACCTCCTAAACATATTATACTTAATGATACACAGCAGTAGTTGATATATAAATATTACAAAATTAATGGCTCTAACTCTAGAATACAAAATAAATATAGTAATTTCTTAGAAGATAAAAATGGTAAAAAATTAAATAGTATGCAACATTTAAAAGCTTTCTTCATCCAGTGTAAGTACTTTTCCTTCATGAACAGAAACAAGAATACACACATCAAATATATACCTGCCAACACTGAAGAGAAATAATACAAACTAACAATTACTCTTAAATTAAAATAAAGTTTACACAGAACTGAAAAGGAGTTCATAAATGCTGTTGATGTTTCCAGTGAGACACAAAATATAAGAAATACATATTCACCAGCCAGATTTAATTGAGAAGATCAAATCTATAAACTGAACGCTGTATGTCATACACAATAAAACAAAAATAACAGAAGCCTTAAACACCATTAATTCAAGATCTTTCTGTTTAATATAAGATAGAGTAACAAGAAATACAGTGTTTTTGTAAAGTACCGGCATTATATATAATGAAGGATATACAGAACTGTAACACCAACACTCCTATAGTATACATCCTCCCATTTGGAAATTATCTGCACCCTATTCCACAGTGTAGAATCTTCCTTGAAGATTGTCATTCAACTGGTCAAGGAATTTCTTAGTTACAGAACCAGAAGAATCATCATTATGTTCACAAAAGGCCACCCTTCCACACTATCCTCAGTTCCCTGAATCCAGTACACATTTTCACAATGTGCTTCTCTAACATGTATTTCACTATTATCCCCATATCTACATCATTGTTAGCCAAGTGTTCTCAAGGTATTGTGACCATAATTTCTAACATATTTCACTTTTCCCATGCATGCTGTATGTCAAAGCCATTTAATTTCCTTGTTTTTCCATATCTTATCACTATAAATTATGTATTTTTTTTTATTTAGTGTTCTGTCTGACGACAGGTCCATATGAACAGGATCCTTCCATCCTTTTCTCGGACTGGGACCTGTTCATATACGTTCTTGGCAGATGATCCAGAAGTGGTTTGCTATTGCCTTCTTCTGTGTGTGAATGGAGTAATTGTTGAGATGCCACGGAGAAACTGGGGAAGCCCCCGGAGGAAAACTCTGTGTTGCCTAGACCACGGCCTTGCCCAACACAAGTTATGAATTCGGGCACCGCCGGGAATCGAACCCGAGACCCCCAGGATTACAAGGCCAGCGTTCTAACCGCTAGACCACCGCGGCTATATAAATTCTGTAGTAAAGCATAATTGGTACTGCCAATAGGATATCAAACCAAAGTTTCAAGTTCAAGGCATTTCATGAGGCAATTATTTAGTTTTGGATAGATTATCAGACAAAATCTTCTACCTGCAGGTGTCTGCACCAAACCCACTAAAACATTCAGAACTAAGTACTGTACGACTGTAAGACCTAATGGAAAGGGACCAGCTGTAAAGCCTAGGTACTTATAAATAAATGACCTTTGATCTTAGAGAATAAGGCTTATATGTGAAATGGCCTGAGCAGGATCAGTTTAGAGTACACATATGAGCTTTCTGATGATGAAGATGGCTATCTTCTGGGATGCTGCACTATGTAATCTGGTAGATATTGAATGACATTTCAAAGGAGCTTATTACCTCTATCACCAGGTCAATTAATAAGCTTCTTTGAAACGTTGATCAATACTTAACAGACAACACAGTAAAACATCCCAGAAGATAGCCATACCTGTCACCATGATAACCTGAACTCTCACTTTCTGATGATGGTTATGAACTTTAGGGTTCCATAAACGCAGAGAATTTATCAGCAGAATAACTATCACCTACACAAACAAAAAGGTGAAACTGTGCCCTGGAGTTAATTAGAAATGCGATATATCTGAGGTCAAAAAACAGAATGAAAATGTACCACACTATTGTTCTAACATAGGTCTATCAATTAACTGAACAGATTTCAACTTTATTTTCTTCTTTAAAAAATTAGTACTACTCTGATTCAATAATAAATATTAGACATTAGAATTTGTGTTTCTAAATGATTTGAAACTAATTACTATACAGGAAAGAATTACTAATCATGACAGCTATTTCTCTCTCATACAAATGAAGAATTATTCTAAAATGGCACATACATAAAATCAGTTTCAAACATTTCAGTTTGAAAAGCTCTATGCAATAGAAGTCAGTGTTCAGACTACTGTATTTGAGAAACCTACATTTCCCAAATCTTAACTTTTGAAACAGAGAAAAGTATAAGTACATTGGAAAATCTTGAAATAACAGGCCATTGGCACATATGCCAACAGGAAATATGAACAAAGAAAACATATAAATTCCATCCCCAGTAATAAGTATACTAAAAAATATGCAATGAATGACATTTCATTTAATAACATGAGAGCATTAGCATGATAGTCCAATAAAAATATATATGCTATATTAATGTTCTTGTAAGATATAATTATTATACTTCATAATAATTTCATAAAAAATGAAAATTTAAACACACTCATATATTCTGACACTACAATAAGACTAATTTTCGCTATAAAAATTAAGGTAAAATCTTGAAGCTGTTGGCAAGTACTCATAGTATCCACTATGTAGAACCTGATGACTTGCAACATACTTCATGATCTTACAGATAATCCTACATACATATTATAATAGCATTTAATTGTTACAAAAAGGGCCATAAATTGTGTCATGTATGTTACTACTACGTAATGGCATGAAAACTTATATTTATATATTATAGTACTACACTTAAACACTGATCTGAACTACAATTTTGGAAGGATGGTAATCTAACTTTACAAAAAATATCACAAACTGAAGAACTGCAAAATTTCTAAATAATATGCTGCATACACTCTGACTTCATATCATTACAGGAAATAAATAAATGGACTCACTGCATGAATGTTACAAATAACAAAGGAAATTCACACCAAATGACTCAATCATATCTGGTAGGCTGGATTTCAGTTGTATTTGTGCAACAATCCCTTCTCATTTATCTTGAACCACAGATGGTCATGGCAAATTTCAAGGTATTAGCCACCCATTTATTTAGCTGAGGAATTACAAAAAATCTGTCAGAATAGCTGATAATAGCCAAGACTGAAACCTAGTTATCTCCCAAACACAAATATAGTGTGTTATGGCTACACTAACTTCCTTAATTTTATTTTTACACAAACAATTTGTTTTGTATTGAGATTGCAATATATAGCTATTATATGAGACAGCCACAAACACTCTAAAAAAGGACAGCCAGCATCTATGTTTCATCTGTAAACATCTTGAAATGTCCCACCTCAGTAAGAAGGTTGATCCAAAAGTAAGACACATACAGGCATACCACGCATAAATGTTCAAGAGTGTAAGCATTAGCAACAACAGTTAGATGGCAAGATTTGGAGATGGTGAAGCTGATGGTATTCGCCTTCTTCCTCATCGTTGACAGCATGTACTTGATACGAGTACACTCGGAGACTACTTTGAAGGTTGCTAATATTAATGTAAGAATTCTGATTTAACTCACGCTGAATTTTTTTAATCACAATTGAATTTTTCGAGGATTAAAGAATGAAAAAACGGTCATTCTGTAATGTACATTTTTTCTTACCTACTACACCTACACCCATTCACACCTACCTGATCTGACTATGCCAATCGGAGGAGTATATCGTGCCCTATCATATCTATATTTTGAACTTTCTTCAATATAACGTGTTTGCCCCCCAAAATTAGTTGCCATGACTTTTGAAGTAACCCTCGTATATACTGGGAAAAACCATATACTCCTTGTTTCCTTTTGTTTATACATTAACATTCTCCGGTCTTTAATGCCTTGAATTAATTGAACTAGTACTGTATGAACTTACATACCAAATATTACACACACACACACACACACACAAGTCAAGTACAGACACAAGAAACACTGTTATTAAAAATGAAAGAGAATGTTGATATCTCCGGGATAATTCAAGTCACTTTACTAAATATCCCAGCTCACACTGAGAAGGAATCTGGTCATTTCCACTAAAATGATAATTTATGGCAAAATCTGGCAATATACCTACTTTAAAGTGTCAAAATGTATTTACTTTTTTTAAACATAAATGACCTTCAGCTTACTAATACAATATTTTGTTACTGAGAAATATTACTAGGTGTTTGAGAATAGGGTGTTGAGGAGGATATTTGGGCTTAGGAGAGAAGATTATGGGTTATGGAGAAAACTGCATAATGATAAACTTAAAAATTGTACACCCCCCCCCACAGTATTGTCAGCATGATTAAATCAAGAAGAATGAGATGGCAGGGCATGTAGTATGCATGGATGGGGCAAGAGGTGTGCACCGGGTATTGGTTGGGAAGCCTGAAGGTAAGAGACCGCTGGGGAGACCTAGATCTAGATGTAGATAGGAGGATAATCTCAGGCGGGATCTATGGGAGATAGGAGTTAAAAGAGACTGGATTTTGTTGGCCCAGGACACGGTCTGGTGATGAACCTTCGGGTTCTGTAAGCCATCTAGTTAGAGAAATATTACCAGTAAATTTGCAGAGTTTATTTCTCTGGTAAATGTGTTGGTATTAAGTTAAGGTTAAGCAGAGTCACTGGTGCATAATGGACACCAAAATGTCTTAACCTCAGAAGCATATAACTACATGGCTGCCATATTGATACAGATTAAAAATGGCATCCCTGTTGGCATAACCTTCATTCCCAGATTGATGTCAACAGAGCTGTAAACATAGAGACTGGGAATCCAATTTGTTAAATTTTTCTTCTTCAGACAAAAAGCATAGAACCTTTCAAGACATATTTTTGTTTCTGGCTGTGCACATAGCTTAAAATATCACAAGGATGAGCAAACCACAACAGAAGCTCTGTCTCACCGAATCTGAAACCACTGCAGACAAAAACTGTATATAAGTTATGCTTTTCAAAGTATAATTAACATAATCTCCATAATGCAGGAAACTTTCTCCTCTGCAGCACATATAATATATTTAATAAAAATATCTATTCTATAGCAGAAAAAATTATATAAATATTGGAGAAAAATACAACCAATGATAGCTGAGTCACATGTAGTGTCACGATCTTTATTATAATGGTCATGTTTCATCCAATTTGTTAACAAAATGGAGACCTGAACTGACTAAAAATAACATTCTTTTGCCATATTAAAAACATATATTACATTAGTTTTGTATCATAAATGTTGGCAAACAGGTATACTGCCTCGTGACAGTGAGTGTGTACATTACATTCAGTACAGTACATTCAAAACAATTTGCATTTGCTATTTTTATATGTTACCCAAGTAGTTCATGAACTGTTTAAAACAAATAAAATACTGAGAATTGAGATTTTCACAGTGGTCAGAGTTTACAGTGTGATCTTCTAGTTTGTGACATTATTTACTATTGTAGGCAGTTACCAACATTCCAGAGGAATATTCTGGCTACATCTTCAAGGTAAAATTAATAGTCTAAACATGGAGGCATTGTGAAAAGCTGGAAATTGCCTACAAGACCACATTGTATCATAATCTAAAAGACCACAATCTGAAGCCAGAATATTAGATTGCTTGATAACTGTCAGTCTAATAATAGTGTTACTTTTGCCACTTTCAGGATCACTTTGAAGATAAAACATTCCTTCTGCAGCATATGTGAATACTGAAACAGACTTTAAGAATGAAATTTATATATTGTTTACAATAAAACTTCATGTACACAACAGATAGAGAACACAGGATCAGCAGCTATGAAGTCAGCCGAAGAGAATTTGTTTTTGTTAGCCTTCACAAAGACAACAATAGAGATATTTTCAACAAAAATCTGTACCAACAGAAATCCTGTGCCTCTCAGTTTCTGTTTCACTAAATGTGTCAAATCTCAGAACCAACTTGCTGACAAAGAAACAGTGTTTTGCACCCCAAGTTTTGTAATGTTTCCACCACAGTACAGTGTTTTCAAGATACCAGAAAAGTGATGACCATGCTATCCCAAATATTAATCTAAAAAAGTGTGGGTATGCACAAGAGACCTTGCATTTCAGAGGTTACATTGTGAGAAATGGGTTAACAAGCTTTGACTTAGACAATTCAAGTAAGTAGTTCATTTCTTCAAAGAAAGCTGACCCAAAAACCTTCTTCTGAAAACATGTTGCATATTCAGACTTCTGTGTTTCAAGCCACATTTTGGATAAAATCTTCCTACAAGCATATTTTCTTTTTGGGCTCTTATACAAGCAAATCTTTATCATTAATCTTACCATGATGTTATGTTATACACCTTACTACAAATCTTCCTGATAACAGCTTTAAAACTTCATGATTTCACATACTCCTACTCATTCATAGCCTCTGTAATTCCAGGAAAAACATCCATATCTATATAGTCTATCATATCGCTATGCTGCCTGCGAATGTGACGAATTCGATGTTCCTTACGCTTGCACAGCTGTGGACAGAATGGACATTGAAAAATAGGTTCCTTGCCACATTCCCATTTCATATGACGCTGAAGAGAGTTCTTATGGACATATAATTTTCCACATCGGTCACAAGGAAATATTCCACAAACCTGGATATGTGTCCGTTTTTCTTTATGTACCTTTAAATGAGATTTTATTTCTGTTACATTGACCTTGAAATCTGCACGAGGACTGAAACCTGTCACAACTTCACCATGTGTCATGGACCAACCAGTCCATGGCTTTCTAACTTCATCACTCTTGTTCTCTGAAACAGAAAATACCAAAAGGAAGTCAGGATCTGCTAAAACAGGCTTCTCTTTAGGAAGATCATGACTCAAATGTGCTCATCAATAAACTGTAACTGACACTGTCCCTCTCTGCGTGTAAGTGAAATAGTTTTCAAACCTAACATCCATCTGTATACAACCTTACCCCATACACAAATTTACAAAGCACAGTCCAATATGTTCACAGCATCACATACTTGTATGATTTTCTTCAACATTCTCAGTAGCAAAGGACCATAACTGTTTATTACTTCATAAAACAAAATAAATGGAAAACATGGTATGTCAGCTTGGGTCCAAGAAGACATGCAAGTCAACCTCATCTGAACAACCTAATTGTAAAAATGTTGTACAGAATTATTCTTGCTTCCCTTTAATAAGGTGGCTGGTTCTACATCTTGCAGATTTTATGTGCCCACAATTGCTTTGATATAAAATTTAAGGTAGCAAATGCTATGAATAAAATATTAGGTATTTCACCAATAATACTAACCTGATACTAGCATTCAGATTGTGGTATTCTGAATTATGATGTCATGTAGTCTTGTGGGTGGTAGACAAACCAATCACTTCTACCTTCAAGGTAGAAATCACCCAAACATTGGTACCAACCACAAGACTAAATAGTGTCATAACCAAGAAAACCACAGTCACTTCTGCCCTGAAGATTGTGACAACAGTTCAATCTCAAATGTCTGCAAAGAACCACAAAGACAGCAATTTAAAACTGCACCACTGTGAATATCTCAAATCTGATACCAGCACATTTCATATGAGAAACATGGTTCTAAAAACTAAACAATGATTGTTCCTGATAATTAAATTATGGAAGATAAAGTAGATACCATATCAATGTACTGTCTTAAAAATATCACATTTTCATGTATTGTTGCACAAAAAATTAAAACATAAGCTTAGTTAGGCATAAAAGTAAGATCATTGCAAGCTGAAAGAGCATCTATTTTCACAATTCCAAAAGGATAACACACAGAATACATATGCAGACAGGATATCTTTCATAGTAACATAAGACTGAAAAACACCATCAATTTTCAATGAGTTACACTTTTTACTGCCAAGCTTCACACTACAGACCATGCAACAATTTCTAGGCCTTTCTGTAAAAGCCTGAAGGCCAGTACAGTAATTGATTGGAGACTGGATGACTAGAGTTCAACTTTTGGCAGGACCAGAATTTTTCAACTTGCCACTACATTAAGACATGGTCACTAAATCACATAGTTGAAGTCCAGCTGGCAGTCAATTAGTGCAGGGGTTTAAATTCTCAATGTCTATAATGAAGGTTAAATATTTTTCTTACCTGTCCCATCCATTAACACTGCATGAATATATGCAAGAAAAAATCGGCCTTTAAGCTTTTGTCCAACTGGATCACAGAAGGCACAGTAGAACCTTTTTCACTGGCTCAATTAGTTCATTAGTAAGGAAAGGGGTAAAAGGTCATCAACAATTTCAAGTAAGTTAAATTGGCATTACAGTCTATCTGTCATGTATGAAATTACATAATCTGCACTTTCCTTTCTAGTCAATATTATATTAATGCAGCGTATAAAAACTGCATAATTTTGATTCGTTTTCTTAGTCATTTACAGACTCCATCGCTTTGGGATCACATTTTGGATCTACCATGTCTATCATGTTGCTATGTTGCCTGCGAATGTGACGAATCTGGTGTGCCTTGCGTTTGCAACGCTGCGGACAGAATGGACACTGAAAAGTAGGCTCTTTGCCACATTCCCACTGCAGATGACGTTGAAGGGAATCCTTGCGAACATATGACCTCCCGCAGCGTTCACAGGGAAAAACTCCACGAGCTCGAGTAGCTGTGCTTCTTTTCTTTGAAGGAGACTTAGATTCTTTCTTCATTATCATGAAATCTGAAGGATCCATATTTGCAAAAACTTCACCATGGGCCATGGGCCAACCAGACCAGCGTTTGGTGTCTCCATCACTGCTGCTATCTGTAAAAGGAAATACCCAAAAAATTCAGAACCTGCTCTATGGCAAATGGATGACTGATTCATTCATTTAACAACACATTTTCAATTGCACTTATTATTTAACCTTCAATGGTAGAGTAATTTTTGAATGAAGAGATGAAAAAGAATTTGAAAGAAGGTAGTAGTGGCCTTCTGAAAGGTACAATCTCAGCATTTACCTGGAGGAGCAGAGAAAAAACACAAAAGCATTCAGTCAGGATTGCCTGCCTCCCAGCTTAGTTTTAAACCAGGGGTATCGCAAACATGAAGTAGGAGTGTTATCCACTTGACTGCAATGTTTGCTTAGGCCACTGATCTGGATAAGGTTACAACACTAGCAAATAAATTTCAAGCTGGTAATATATCCCTTTGCTTACTGGTTAAATAAAGTTCTTTCATCCCTAAACACAACTAAAAGCTTGGTTACAATCACACACACACCAGAGAACAAGACAACTTTTAATGACGATAACATTATCAAATTTGGTCAACAGCCATCAACTAATTCATTACAACCACTATCCTACACAGTCTCAAATTTGTAAGAACTTTACAAACTCTTTTAGTTGCCAGATGCCAATGTCTGCTTCATGGTACCATAGCCATAGCCATAGTTTTATTTATTCCATAAATTTAAAATCTAAAAAATATACAATAAATTCATTTAATTTCATACTCATACACAGCATCCATGTTAATCATATCTTAAATCCAAGTAAAACAATGTACACATAATTGTAGTCAAGAGAATGCACAGGCACATTCCATTTCACTATTAAAAATGTTTTCATATGTCCTAAGTATCAGGGTTTCTAAGGGTGGATTTTGGATTTTCCTTTTCTATAAAGTAAAGAGGAAGACACCTAATGATGAAGGAAGATCCATCCTTTGAAATGTGATTCATGAAGACTTTTTAAAAGCACAATGGATATGACATAAAAGAAATAAATTAATAATTAACAGCATTGCTCAAGACATTCAGAAAAGTGCAGTGGAACGTATTTTTGGAATAAATCTCGTATTCTTATCAGTTTACTTTTATTTTCACATCAATGTACATAGTCTCCAAATGTACCTTGGTATTAAAGGGCTAGTACCATATACTATGAACTATTATGGACTGACCTTGGTAGATTGTACAAAATAAATTACAAACAACACAATGTTCATTATGAAAAGTGAATAAATATCATAATCCAGGGATTAGTGACTTGAGAAAAAATATGCAGGAAAGAAACAGATTCAAACCATATGGTACAAGTATATGAACAAACAGTACTGGCAATAAGCTAGATGAAATTCGTTGGAACTGTAATTAATAAAATATTGTCAAGCATTATTAGATATATTATACAAATACAGTAGTGTACATAAACAAGGTGCAAATAACCTGTCACTATAAATAACACCTACCATCCTGAAACAAATGAGAAACATGTCTAGATATTCACATGTCCAACAACATAAATATTTCACGTATGATCCTGCTATATAATAATTGGGTCTCTGTCTCACTCAATTTGCTTGCCAACTTTGCCAGGTGTTCTCATCATTCTCTTTCCATATTCCATTTTTTACCTCTACTTACCTTCTACCCTTCCTACCTTGAACCTCATTTTGGGAATTTAGAGATAAATAAAGATGAAAATAAACAGTAATTGTTAATAGTTCACCCTTTTTCAGCTTTAAATGCAAACACATCACCATGTTCACACAACACATGGCACATCTGTTAATAAAATATTAGTATCATCAGACACATGATGTATATCTAATGACATGTCCCTGTATTTGAGCAATTCACTGGCACTCAACCTGAGCCTGACTCATATCAGCCACACACTAAGCAGATTATACTATGCCAGTTCTGAGCTTCATTCATATCTGCTACACAATGGAATTCCAATCAAGTTTCACAATTTCATCATTGGTACTTACATCCCAAAAACATTACAAATTAAATGTACCCAGATTACAGGGGATGATGGAAAGTACATCTACTGTTCTGCACAAATTCTTGACACCTCATAAAAAGTTTACATTCACACACTGAAGTTTTCCTTAGGAAAAAGAAATAACTTCCCTTCAAACATTTCCCTCCAGTTCTTCAGCTGTGTGAAGGTATGATTTATAAACTTTTCACTTCAGAGTTCCTCATAAACAAAATTTGCAATAAGTTGAGGTCTGTCTTGCATTTCACTTGTACTACTGTTGTCTAAAATGGCTTCAACATCAGGAGTTTGTGACAGTTCATGCTGACAAATAAACTGGCACACAGTCAAGTACAACAATTAGCACTGGTATTGTCAGTGTTAGAACTTTTGCATTTTATTTCAGAAAGATAATTTTATTTGTCTTGAATTTAGTACGCTGCTTGTCTAGATGTAATTTTTTAATGTATGTATTTTATGTTTTTATACTTGAGTTTGTGACGTGTTCTATATCCACTATTGGATTCTTGGAACTTGTAAATAAATAAATAAAATATATTTAATAAATAAAATAAATAAATATATTGAACAAGAAAAGTACCCGCCATTCTCAATGGCAACAAATAGGATAAACAATTATTAAAATACATCCTCTAGCCTCTGCATCCAGACCGGCTCTAGGGCCCATCCAGCCTCCTATCCAATGTGTACCAAGGTCCTTTCCCGGGGGTAAAGCGCGGCCAGGGCGTGATGCTGACCACATACCCCCATCTAGTGCTGAGGTCAAGAATGAGTAGGAACTAACACCCCCCCCCCCCCCAGGTGCCTACAGGGCATATAGTGGGACAGATTTACTTTACTTTACTATATCCTGTAAAAATATCACTGGACTGTTCACCATCTACTTTTACTTTGCATACATCTGTACTGTATTTTCCACTATTTCAAGTATGGATTCACTTTGTGTAGTAAAATATAGTGCCTGGTGAGATTTTCCTTCCGATGTGTTTTGTAAGTACAAATGTTGCAGTAAAACTGAGGATCTTTGCCACATTCACGTCTAACATGACTAACGAGTCCTTGCTTCCATTTGTACATTCTTCCACATTTCTCACATCTATATTTTTTTAAAGTCTGCACACTGGTTAGCATCAATGATTCACCAATTTCTGACTGTCTCATTCCAATATTTGTATCAAATTGTGGATCACCACCATGTTCCCAAGCTCCAGTTGATCCAAAACCGAAAATTTGTTCCAAAGGAGAAGTGCTGATCACTGTGGAGAAAAGAAATATTTGTTTTAACAAAATCAACATTTTATGTCACTCATTTTATTTGCACAATGTGTTGTTTTGAAATTACCGGCCATAATACACCTAGTGATCGCCCGAGAAGATTTTATTGAGTTACGTCGCCGCAGAAGCTTCAAATCGCATAAAACAAAATACATTTAATAATGCACTGCAATGGAAATACTAACAACATAATCAGTCTCTTTAAACTTCTCATATAATTAAATCGGAATGGGAAAATAATACTTGACAAGAACATTTCACATTTAATCAAACTTATATAACATTTCAGCACATAACTTATATAGTATATTTTTTTCAAAATTCCATGATAAGACATTTTATATGTTATTTCATCTATCCATAACATTTTGTCTGAAAAAAAAAGTTGCATAAAAGATTAATTCATAACAAAAGGTACCACAATCTTTCATGTACTTCATTACATCCTGAAAAGTTTTCAGTGAGGTAAAGATTACTACCAAAAACTTCTATCTCATATTTCAATCATAGTGAAAGGCCCAAATATTTCTTTGGGTCAATATAGCAATTTGTCTGTCACATTAGTAATGTCTGCAACGAAATGCTACAGAACACCTGATGTGCAGCAAACAACAGATATAGACCTTACTGAACAGACGCACATCTTCCCACTTGCTTCTTTTCATGTGCAATTGCATACCTAAAAATTAAATGCAGGCAATACACTGGGATTTGAGGTACTACAGGAATTAAAATTTATACTGTGGTCTTACTGGTTATGATGACATTTGGTATTATAGGTGTATCAGACTACAACAGCAACATAACCTAGAAGACTACAGTCCAAATATAAGGGAATTTATTTTTTATCAATATCATGATGAGGATTTACAAGATAACATAAATTACATGATGAAACACAGTAACAGCTATAATTTATATTGAATCATACTTACTGCATATATTTCCTACTGTTTCATATGTGGAACCATTTTATGACGAGAAATAATGTGCCTTATGAGATTTCCCTTACGATGAGACTTGTAGGTACACATGTTGCAATGAAACTGAGGATCTTTGCCACATTCAACTCTAACATGATCAAGAAGTCCTTGTTTCCATGTGTACATTTTTCCACATTTCTCACATCTGTATCTTTTCACTGGCATCCCAACATTTGGTATAAGTAACTGACTGTATACAGACTGTCTTATTCCAAAATTTTCACCACGACTTGGACCAACATCCTGATTCCAAGATCCAGTTGTTCCAAAACTGGAGATATAGTCAACAGCAGAAACATCCATGCCTATAGAGAAAAGTTAGGAATAATAGTATTAACAACCAAGAAGTTCTGGAAAGAACTTAAATTTCCTACTTAATTTCACTAAAATAAACAATTAAAGATGATGTTATCTAATGATAAATGTAAAATATTTCTTCCATTACACAAATGTTGATGAGTCTCAAATTCTCACAGCATTAGCACATTGCTTCATGTTTACAATTTTGCACCATCGAGTTATTGCAATATGTTCTCACAAAATTGATTACAAAACAGATTGTGATCTTCTTCATTATTGCATCATGTAGTCTTCTACTTATGTACCAGGATTTCAGAGGAATACGCTGCCTCCATCTCGATAGCTAAAGTGAGGAGGGTCTGCTTCGAGAGTAACTCAGACAAGAGAGCAATGAATCATATTTCACTATCACAAAGTGCAAGAGTACAATTTTTCAGGCTGACTTACAAGGCAGAAAATATGTCACCACTATTAAAATTTCTACATTCAATTTTTATCACACAGTAACAAAAACATAATATTTAAGTTACTAATACAATTATTAGTTTCAGAACCATATGTTCAATAAAGAATTTATTACAATATTCTGAGAATTGTTTCAACCAAATTTATACACATCAGGGATAATCCTTAAATTAGAAGCAGCAAGATATTTTTATATTTCAGTAGAATTTTTTTATGATTTATAGCAAATAGTGGTTTTATCATCATTTGATCTGTCAACTTTCTCACTTTAAAATTCAACTTACACATTTTGTTGACTGTAGTCTTCTGGGTTGATGACATGAAATTCTAACAATTTCAGATCTGGCACAGGATATTTAAATCCCATCTTTTCATTACAAAGTTCTTGTTCTTCAAATAATGTCTTAAAGATGTCAGTAACATTTAGAAAATGAAATTATTTGTGATTTATTTAATTATCCAATCAGTAACTCAGATTATGTAGCATTAAATAATTAATAATGAACTGGAAGGTATATGGAAGGAAGTGGCCATATCCTAATTTAAGGTATTATCACAGAATTCACCTGGAGCAACTGAGCAAAACAATGAAAAAGAGTCTCCATGCAAAGATTTGAACCCAGTACCTCATGAATATAAAACAGGAGTGCTAATAATTTAGCTGCAATGTTCAGTCTTTTTTCAGTATAACTCCATGTTGTAAGATTTGAGGTTTTCACAGCGGTGAGTATGAAGATTTCTGTCTTCTGGGTTGTTGCGCTGTGTAGACTGGTCGATGTTAACAAACGTTTCAGAGGTCATTCTGCCTCCGTCTTCAGGGCCCTAATAACGGAGGCAGTATGACCTCTGAAACATTGGTTAACATCGACCAGTCTACACAGCGCAACAACCCAGAAGACAGAAATCTTCAAATCCATGTTGCATTAAAATGTTTTTGTTGTAATGATACCATCTGAAGAACAGACATTATGAACATTACATAAGCAATGACAACTGCTAGACATAAGTGGTGTATACATAATTTCTCGCCATAACAGCAACTCCCAAGAAAAATTTATCATAACCATATATGGGGACAAAATAACTTCACACAGTCAAATTTACCTTTAGGCAACATTATGATGGAGATCATGACCAGGAAATGTACAGGAGAATAAAACTAGAAAAAAAGTAACCTTGAAACTGGTTACTTCATGCAATATTACACTAATCATAAAAATAGATGGTAACCAAACTTGAGAAACATTGTGGATGTCTGTGGCAACAATCAGCCAAACTGGTGCAAGTTCTGCTGATAAAGATACTTTATGTAAGATCCTCCAAAGAAAAGGTACAGAAACACAACGTTAATGAAGGACTATACTATGAATGGAACGTAACAACACATTCTAAACTTGGCAACAGAATGTGGCCAGCTTAATGCTTTGGTTGCACTGATCTGTAAAAAAGATTTGTAACCACTGGACAGAATGCTAGGATGATCTCACAGCCAATCTGGATGTGGTGGTGCAAAGGAAAATCTTTACAGCACTATCAGAACTTGAGTCCAGCATGTCCAGTTCATAGCCAAAGCTTTTAATGACTGTGTTAGTATGACTTATGACAACACAAAAACTCACATCACAGTTAAATATACTAATGAGACATGTATAAAACAAAAAAAAACTCTTCTCAACAAAAAGGCTAGTTAATTAAATAATGGGTAACTGCATTTACTGTCTTCTGCACATATGTACAAAGCACACAGGGTACTAATTGATTGACTTATGATGTTGATTATTGTGTCACTTATTTCTTACATTATAAAACATTTAATCAACTGAATAGATTACATATTGTCAAAAATAAAGTATTTTCAGGCACAATACACCAGGATCAGTATGTCCTGCATAAAGTAGCCTCAGATTAATTCCTTAAAAAATTAATACAACAAAGTAAAATGCTATAATCAAGTTTTATGTCAATGCAAGTTATGAAGAATGATCATAATTTTTTAAGCTGCAGCATTTGTTACTTAAGACAATTAGTCCAGCGGCAACCACCAAAACACCATGTACATCAAATATTCCTCAGACAACAAGATAACAGCCTACATATTTAAATATTTACCAACTAACAAAGTCCATCTACACATTGATCTTATGGAATAAAGCCAAGTGTCTGATGAGATTTCCTTTCTGATATGTCTTATGTGGACACATATGGCAACAAAACTGGGGCTCTTTGCCACACTCCAGTCTCATGTGATTTCGTAAAGAACCTTTCCATTTATATTTCTTCCCACACTTCTCACATGTATATTGAGAGGGCATGGAGTTTTTTAGAAAAGACTCCCTTGAAACTGTAAATGCTGTAGCTTCATTTTCATCTGCCAAATAATGCACCATCCTCCATGGTGGTAACCATGCCTCAACACGTCCCACTGTTGTGGATTTACCTACATAAACAAGAAAAGAAACAACCTGTTACTTGAAAAACAATAATACCAAACATGTATAATACCAAACATTACTTTCCTTCATATTTATTGCAATGGCAACAGGCTATAGTGTATCCAAATATTTGTATTTAATTTTAGAAATCCACATTTTAAACGTGTTTAGAATTGACTTCAGGTTCGAATGCAGCTGTAATATTAAATATTAAAGTACTTGTATTGTTTGCACACTGAAGTTTTAAATGTATATGAACACTTAAAAGCCACCACGTTTTACTCTAATGACTCACCATTTTCTGGTGACAGGCAGACAAGAAAAAAGTCCACAAACACTTTTATAGTGTAATTTCATTATTTTACTACCTTCCAACATTTTAATTCTTAGCCTAGACATTAAGTTCAATTTCAATGTTGTATATGCATGCCATCAGAAGATGGTCAATCAAATGGCTAAAACAAGTAGGGGCTTTTAATACTTTGTTGTGTAGATGGTATTAGAAGGAACACAACAGGATGCTTCATTTCAAGTGAGTTAGTATATTGTCTAAAAGGCTGTAGATACACACCAAATAATTTTTTATGAACACTTCAAATGGAAATAATGAACAATTAAACTCCCAACAAATTTCTGAATGTCACTAAGGTGAAATGTAGCACATTGGGAAAGTGGAAAATTATACAAAATTTTGCCTCATAAAACATGAAACAAAGAGACCACTTGCTACATCCAGGCACAGACTGAAGAATAATACTGAAAATGTTTTCAGAAAAATATGGTATGAAAGCAGAAGCTGGACCAAAGTGGCTCATGATAAAGCCTGAATGATGGACTTTTGAGAACATAGTAAAAAAGCTTCAGGTTCCACAAAATCAAGCAATTTCATGACAAGTTGAGTAAATATTGGCTTATCAATGCTCAAATATCTTTTATAGCAGTTGATAGCCCTAAACCCAATTCCCAAGTTGGGGGACCAGCCCTTGTTGACTGCACACAATGGCTTATTCAATACAGTCATACTTTCTTCCATATCTGCAGGCTGTCTGCTCCATCCACAATCTGAAAAAGTGACAAGCACAGAGGTAATACATAATGGATCCAGTTATGTAACAAAACAGCAGACTTTTATAAACTAAAAAGCAAAATGAGCATATCACAATCACACTCTCCTAACATAAATAAGACAAAATAAGACCATTACTTAGAAAACATGTGAGGTTCATTTCCAACCTGGAATAAAAAAAAACAACAACAAACAAACAAACAAACAAACAAACTACAGTGGAGCCCAGTCCATTAGATTGCTATAAAATAGGGTTACTTCAAACAGACACATTTAGGAATCCATGGTTATATCATATATATTTAAATCCACATAAAAACAATGTAATCATTTAATACTGAACTGATAACAAACCTGCAAACTTGCAATAAAAAGACGTATAAAATACTGCTGTATGTCTCTACCGTGTATTACAAGTACAAGTTATATTTTCTGTAGTTGTGTTAACTGAAAATCAGGAAGCTGTTCTATCACTTTTTACTGAGTATCAAACTCCAAATGGAGAGACCAACATAATGACCTTTGTGCTGCCCATGTTTTTTATTCATATTACTTTTTGAGCTCCTACATTTGCTGTATGCTTTTAACATGAAGTTTAACTGAATGAAACTGCTCCAATAGTCTCAATTACACAACTAAAGAGGTCTCACACTTAACTCAAAAGCATAATCCATAATAGAGACAAAGCTCCTTTAGTATGACTTCAGAACAATTGGTTGTAGAAGTAGTGACTCACTCATTAACAGAAAATTCAACAATATGTATATTCTATTTTATTGAAATTATAAATATTATATACATATTCAGAGTAAAATAAGTCAAAATTACAACAATACTATATTATTATAACATTAAATACCCTACAGGATAAACATAACCTTCTTAAATCCCAATAAATAAACCAATGTTCAATCAAATCTTGCAGCAATATACTGTATTCACTGTATGTTATACTAAATATAATAAACAGAACAAATTTCAAAATTAAGAACACATAGAAGACAGCAGTTCTGAATGTGAAAACGTAGACCACACAATCATTAATTTATTACAGAAAGAGAGTTTCTAACATGAAGTAAATTAAAAACTTACAAGGCACATGAATGTTATAAAATTTTCTAGGACAGTTAGCTGCATCAATACAAGACTGATCACCAGAAAAAAATGTTATAACATGAAATAAATTGTTAATTAAAGACTGGAAAGTCTCCTGGGTTTAAATTTTTCCAAAACTTCAATACACCAAACAATAGCTCAGGAAGCTAAACACTGGTTCCTCACCACAGAGACCTCAAGTTCAAACCTGGGTGACTTAATGAGATTCATGCTGGACAATGTGGCACTGGAGAAGGATTCTCTCAAGTTTCCAGTTTTACCTCATAATCACTATTCCACAATTACTCCATATTCACCTACGAGTGCTCCACTAGATTTGCAATAGCCCCGTACAAGTAGTATGTTATAATACAGTTGGTATTAAGTTAATGACTCAATTTCTGGCCCAGAACTCTGCTAGTCTAGGAGAAAAGGTAGTTTTTATACAACCATTGACAATACTGACCTTTACAACAAATATATAATAAATACAAGACAGGCAAAATAATTTATCATTTTATCCCTTTAAAGGTAAAATCTCATATAAATATTTCACAATCTAGTTCCTAGCTCCAAGAAAACATAATACATCACTGTTACAAAATTCATGTTTTTAATCATGTGCAGGAATCATTTTGCTGATTATTTTAGGGACAAATTAAAAACACCAGAAGAATGTGTTTAAAGTGCAAGGTTAAACATTACACCTGGTAGTACACAGTTACCACTGCCCTATAAAAGTTCAAATAAATAATATTAATGAAGAACACACCATAAGAAGGATTTGATTATCCATGCTGCTTCCATTTCTTTATTAATCTACATTCTCCGTAAACAAACTTCTAAACTAGGAGACTAAAATGAAAGCATCCAAGTGAGCCCACTAGAAAGGGTTCTCACTTTATTTGTAAGCCAAAATTAATTTCTTAAATTTATCTGCCTTCAAGAGAATGAAAAAAAAAGCCAATTTCAGAAAATATTTTTAAGCCAAATGACACAAATGTTTGTAAGTCAAGATTTATTATTACATCACCAAAGAAAGATCTTCAAAGCTTCAAGTATGATGTATGTTATGTGGCAAAACTACACTGCTTTAAGTCTGACCTGTCTTCTCATTTCGGACAAAACTCAGTCTCTCTGCCTCATTAACCGTTTCCACTTTAACAGTAAGGTAGCCTCAATACCTAATTTCATTCTATGAGATCTAACAATCTCAACAATGTTCCATTACAGTGTTTAGTCTTATGTCAGGACTTCTGTTATTGCTAGCTGTCATTTTACCTCTATTGAGTTTGTCTGAGCAACTTTCATTTGACAATAAAAATGTTTGTATTTTATCATAATAAATAAGATCAAAACAAATAAATCACTATGTATTTCAACAAAAAGTTTGCTATATTAAATTTAGCTAGACATACCAAACAAAAATATGAACTTAAAGGGTTACGATAGTTATACATAACCATAAGATAAGAAAATCAAAAAATGTAGTATGACTATGAAAAATCAATTTTATGCACAGCAATTTTTCAATTCCAGCCAAGAACTACAAACATACATCAATAAGAGACACAATGCCCAAAGAGAATTTTCAAACCTTTTGAACATTTTTTCAAAACTGCACTATTTAAATGTTTTAGGATTCACAAAAACTTTATGCCAGTATGAGTCTAGTATGGCCACTAAAACAATTCTAAAACTGAGCTAGTCACCTGCCTTATGTAAAGATTTACAAAGACACCTGGGTTTTATTTATGGCAGACTGTCAAGTGCCTGAGAAGGTTGCCCTTCTGATGAGTCTTGTATGGACACATGTAGCAGCGGAAACCTGGTTCTTGACCACATTCATCACGCACATGGTTACGTAGTGAGCTCTTCCGTTTGTACAACTTTCCACATTTCTTGCAGACAAAGCCATTAGGTAGTGAGTTGAGACTCCATACATCAGTTATATTAAAACTGAAATCGTCAGCATAAACTAGAGGGGGAAAATCAAAAGAAATGTTAGTATGTACACAAAATAAACTAAATATCATGTTGGATATCAACAGAATATGATGTTCAATAACCCCTTCAGTGCATCTGAAACAGTTTGACAACCATGGAAATCACATTCCAGTCCGTCAGTGAGTCTAACAATATTAAAATTAAGAAAAATAAATTTATATTGTCTGTCATGTGTTCAAATAAAAAGACCTCTCTCCAACTAAGAAAGACATCTCATTCCATTCTAATGAGACCAGTTTGTCAGTCTGAAATTCAGCCAGAATAATACTAACAAAACAGAATGCATAAAACAAAACATACGGGCCTTACAAGGGTTAAAATTTAAAATATATTTAGCTGATCATAAGCAGACAAAAAGTATGTTAAAAAGTTATTTCTGTATGGGGGTTTATATTCCACTAGAATCAGATTAAAATTGGTTTAAATTGTAACATTCTCAGTATACAGGGTAATGAAAGCATATAGACCATCACCAGTGTTTTGTAAGAATATATGGCCCGCATCTTCAGACTGTGAAGATAGATTGTCCTCCAGTGTCAAGACAGTGACAGAAAAGACAAAATATTTTAACTACACTAGCAGAAAAGTGGAAAAGCTTACAGCAGACAATTTGACTTTCTTTTTCCTGTCACATGCATATGTCTGCACACAATACACACATAAATGTTGACTTTGTTCACTACTTATCAGATGCCTGCCATCAAAAAGATAGTAACCACTCAGAGCCAACACATACAGCCTGTAAACACCTTCCTATTCATCAGTCATAATCATTCATATGACAGAAGATTTTGATAGAACCTCATGATGCGAGTGATACTTTCTTCCAAAATGTTGGTAACCACCTACACACTACATGACGAGAGTGTCACAACCCAGAAGACCAACGTCAACAACTTCACTGCTGCAAGATCCTCAAATGTATGTACTGTATGGCATATAAACACAGCATAAGAAGTGTGATTAGTCAGATAAAAAATAATGACCGAGTGGAAAAACTGTTCCATGCTGCATGGGTTATATCTGAGTGGGTAATTATCTGGTACAGGCACCTTACAAGTAGCAAACGTCAACATTTGAAATCAGTCACCTTTATCCTTGCTACTGTGAGAACCTGAAATCTCAAAAAAGTCAACATATGCAAGTGTATTGTAAATTTCCAATTTACTTAAGTGACAACTAAGAAAGGAGTCTACATGACTGGTCTAAGCATTTCCACTGTCTTCAGTTTGTACATAAAATTTATAGCACAGACAAAATGTCTGGTTTTGCCTTCCACCACTGTGGGGTCTCAAAATCTTTTTACATGGTAGAAACTGGAAATTGTTAGGATAGAAATGCTCATTTGATAAATACACATATAATGTGCTGTAAATTTAGTTCTATTATAGCAACTCATTACACTCCATCTTACAATGTGAAACCACAAAGCACAAAGAATCTATCACAAACATTTAATAAAAACAACGGAAACATGAAACATAAATGAAGTATGTAACAAAACTATAAGTTATACAACTGATCAATGAAAACTGAAAACATGGTGGTAAAGACATTGTTGCTGTTTTGGGTTGTCATCCCATGTGGACTAGTAGGTTGGTACCCACATATCAGAGAAACATACTGTCTTCATCTTCAGGGCTGAAGAAGTAAGGAAGATGGAGACTGATTCTCCATAATATTGGTATATACCTACTAGTCCACATGGTGTGACAATCCAGAACACCATCGACATATTTTAATTCATTATCCTATGTTAAAAACTTTCATACAACTGAATCCTTTGAATAAATATCCTGTGGACCCAATGATTTTGCATTCCTTTATTCTTCTTTAGGTAACTTACATGTAATATGTAAAGCATTTACTCATCATATTCAAAGATATTGGTACAAAGACTAAAAGTATGAAAATAAATGCAAATATTCACCTTAATTCACTTATCTGAAACAAATTTTATATTTTCAGAGTGGTTGTGCGATTATATTTGAAATAAAACTCATAATTTTGTAACCATAACAACGGAAAGTTTGATATTACAAGTAAATTATGAAATGTGAATATAAAAATGGATACTGAAACACAACAGAACCATTATGTTGATAGAACAGGTGAAGACATTACTAGATAAGAAACAGATAGAGCATATGAAGAGAGGTGGCTGAAGATGGCATGACATTATATACCTATGGGGAGAGGAGCTAGAGAAAGACCACAGTAAGTTGATTTAAGGATTTTGAGGCTGGTGTGTCCATTTACATGAGAAGGTCAAAATACTTAGTGCAATATATATCTAAATAAATATAAAAGAAATATGCACCAATAAAAAAACTGATTTTATGCAATGTGTCCTAATGCCATTTTATTTTACTTCTGAAAAAGTCCACTTTATAGATCATTATTTTCAGTCTATGTACTGAACTTTACACATTATTTTTAAATATATTTTATTGTACCACAATAAGTGGACTATTTATGAGGTGTGATGATTAAATTACTACAGTTAACATACCCGATATTTTATTTAAGCTTGCAATGCACTCTGCATCAAGTAATCAGATTTCATTACTCAAGATTGTAAAACTTAGATTATTCATATAAATTTAGTATGGCACATCAATATAATTTCTTTATTATTTTGTTCAAGCATACACACTATTCTTGAAGAATTTAAAGAAATACATGTTTGGTTAAGGTAACAATAAGTCAAAAATCAGGCATTTACACCAACAGCACACAATTAGAAGTAAAATATAACCACATTATACGTAAATTAAATCGTAGCTAGATTCTACATGGTAAGCGGCATAACATGTATTACACAATATAACCACTGATATCAATGTCATGTTCCTTTGTAATTAAAATATTTCCGTACTAAATACCTACTCTTCCCTTATGCCTTATACACTATCTGATCCTGACATTCGGCCATTCCTGCAGTCTAAGATTTCCAACAAGGTGCTGAGTTCAACATCTGTTCCTGTAGTTTGTACAGTTGGTAAATGGTTGTCAATATATGGTGCTAATAAAATAGTTTAATAAACACATTAAAAAAGATACTTAAATATTAATATTTCGAGTCATGATAAAAAACAACGATTGAAAAAATTTCCTCTCAGAAAGAAAGTAATGTAGGTACTCTCTTCCTGAATTTGTAGCTTGACTAAATATCTAAAGCAAAAACACACCTGCTGCCAAAAATAAATAACCATTATATCCAGTCTTACACTTTATATTAAAGATGTATTTCCAAACATATCAACAAAGAAATTTGTACCCAACTGTATAAATTATCACCACGAAGACCATTTCTACAGTAACGTATCATTTCATCTTCATAAAAGCACTATACTGACCTTAAAGTAAATATGGCTCCCAATTTGGGATAATCATACAAATAAGATGATGTTATTCATGAAAGAATGCTTGCATGCAAGAACATAAACATTATTATTTAATTTTAAATATAATTCCTAATATGACTGGTTGATGACCTAGAAGAACTGTGTGTACTCAGGATGGACTTGCAAAACATGACGTTTAAGGTTTTCTTTCCGTTTAGTTCTCATAGGACAGACAGGACACTGATGCTGTGGTTCTTGTCCGCATTCCCGTCGCTGGTGGGCTAGTAAGTGTTTAAGCCATCGGTATGAACGTCCACAGCCATGGCATGGAAAGTCTCTCTTTTGTCCTCTTCTCAGACCATACGATGAGTTGGCAATATTATAATACTTTAGAATATTTTCTGCTGTCAACATCTGTCCCATGCCATTATTCATGTCTTCATTTCTTAACACACAAACATTAGGGGATCTTCTGAACCCTGAAATGGAAACAAATCAACTGAAATACATAGCTATGACATAAGTATGTACATTCACCTATAAATTTAAATTACACACTGCAGTACTATTTACTTACTTCTTTAGTCAACTATGGTACAGTACAGTGTTAAGAATCACATTTCCGTTTTGGGTGGTCACCCATATTGTTGGTTAGTTTGGCAGTGTTTTGGAGAAACACAAATCCTTCATCAACAAAGTAACAACTGATTAGTCCTCACATTTACAGTATTATACCATGGAGCAGTGAAGAATCCCATGTTCTCACTGGTGAGTGCAAACCAATGAGAATGCATTTTGAAACTAGAATCATGAGTATCACTACTTAACTCATAAAAGATGGGTTGATGGAATGGTGGGTCTGAAATTGTAGATATCCTGATGACAGAAATAGAAACAGAAACAAAGGGCTCTTTAAGGATCAAAAATGTATTTCTGAGAATTATATCAGAAATGTCTATAGTAAGTGTTGTTCATACACACTGAAAATATAAGACAAGAACCTTTATCAAAACCTCATTACTAAAATCCAGGCTCCAATTGGTGTACACACACAATTCCAAAATCCACCAATCAAAATGTATGGAATTTTCCATAACCCCGACATAGTGAAACATGAAAATATGAAGACTATGGCTGCTATCAGTCACTCCACTACAATGTCAATGTCACCAAACCAGTCTACCACATCAATGCCATCATGAAAGTGTGAAATACTTCCACTGTTAGATTTTAGGACTAGCTTTTCATCAATCCTGATCCATGTTGGTCTAATACCTTGCAGACTTGCAGGTAGACACCAATGACTTGAAGGAACACGGTATCTACCTATAAGTCTACAGAGTAATACAATCCAGAAGACCAACATAAACATCTTGCTGCCACGAGAATCTCAAATCATCATTAATAATTGTAATAACCAAAGGTGGCGAATTGTAATATCAAACTGTTTAATCCTGAGTCACACAGTGAAAAAATAATTTATTCCTAATGCTTCAGCCTAATTTTAGCCTTGGCTTCTTATAATCATGGAAAGATTATATGAGGTTCATGCAAATGAAGCCTGTTCATGGCACAGCTGGCTGCAGGTGGGTCATGTGGTGGTATGCATGTCACATTAGCAGACAAATCATTATGGTGAAACAGAATGTGCGGATTGGAGCAAGTGGGAATGGTGTCACATGGTTAAATTTTAAGAATCTACCCAAAGAGGAACAATAAGCTGCCAGTCAATTCCTTCATGCTGAAGGTCATTAATCAGTGCTATTGTAAAACCCTCCATGACCTCTGTACCACCATAAAAAGAAACCACCATCATGCTCATAAGGGGTATCACTGTGTTGCATAACAATGCTTGCCCCCATGTGGTCCACACTGTCTAGGATATGCTGCTCTCCATGCAATGGAAGTGTCTAACAATCCCCCATACTGCTTGGACCTGCACCACATAACTTCAATATGTTTTGCCCTCTCAAGAAAGCATTAAAGGGCTGGAGATTCAGGTCAGATAAAGACATGGAGGTTATGCTGATGATGAGGTTCCTCCAGCAGCATCCCTCCTCAAAGGACTTAAGGAGGGAATTCATTGGCTGGTGCATCTCATACGGTGTTCTGCAACCAGTGTGCCGCTACAAGGTTTGGGTGTTCCATGAAGATACTGAATCACTTTGCAAACAACAAACAATTCTGATATAATCATAAATTCTTAAGATATACAAAATGTTATTACAATGCAGTAATCACTTTATACTTACAGAAATAACAAGTTCTGAGGATATGTAAAATATAATCTTTTTAAAGAACAGGTTCTTACAATACATATAACATACCCTGCAATTTAACAGTGTTCATCAATTAAATCACAACCAAATTCTGCTTCTATTATTTGACAAACACACAAACTGGAACATCTTGTAGAACTTAACATAAACATTCAAAACTAAATTATCTATAGCAATTATTTTCTACCAGAAACATATTGAAAACATTCTCAGTTTTGAAAAATTATCATAACTACAAACTTCAAAAACACTGGTTACTACCTACAAGACTGCATGATGTCACAGAACACAATAATTTAAGATGACTGTCTTCTGGGTTGTAGTTTCATGTAGTCAGGTAGAAGTTTATCAACATGTCAGAGATCCTTGCTTCTATCATCATTGCTCTGATGATGGATATCCATTGCACATACAAGTCAACCCCACTTCATCTTACACCAATTAGTTTGTGACCACTAACCATTGATACAATTCAAAAGAAAATAATCTTTGTGCTGTAAGTGTTACATCACTTCAATGTGAACAACTTATCTGAGGTTTTCTGCTGTCTTCCTCACATCATTCAGAAAAACAGAAAAGTAATACCTTAAAAACTAGACCATGACTGCTTCATTCCACAGCCTTTCCAACTCACCACTTCTCATTTAATGCAACATAACCTATGCAGGTACTTAAATATAAAACAATACCAAAAAAAAAAACTGGCAAATATTGTCACATGCTGTGTCAGGTCTTGTTACAGTTATTAGAAGCTTGTAGCAACTCAACTATTTTCCACTAGCAGTCACATTCTCATGTGTATATTTTCTAAAATGACAACACAGAGTCTGATACAACTCTCATCATTTTGACCTTGAACAAAGCAGCAACTCATCCAAAATGTCTGTAGCTTCTCATAGTCTAATACTGTATTATTACCTAAAACACTCAACAGTGAATAAGTAACACTTGTTCAAAGAAGTAAAGAAAATAACCAGCCATCTTATTTGCCAAATTTCTCTACATAACTGAAGTTATTTTATGCCACATGACATTTACAAACATGACAAAATAAACTACTCTGTCTCCTTATTTTAACAGATCAGCAGCAACATTCAAATTCAAAACTATTCCCACAATCTACACACTAATGTGTAGACACTTTCTTCTCATCAGTGTAGTACTTCCCACAACACTTACAAGAGAACTGACCTCCAACCTGCTTATGTTAGAAGTTCAGCACTTGTCTTCACCAAGTATACATGGAGTTACACTTGTGCTTAATTACGCATAGAGAAAATTTTACTTTTATTCACATGCACAATCGTGTTTAACTACTAACACTGCTAAATATAGAAAGTTAATTGAGAGTAAAATTATGCCTGGTAACTAAATATGGTATACCTTAGTGCTTTCCTATTTTTCATGTTACTGTTTGGTATGGACAAACAATATGTGTCTCTTGAGGTTTCCTTTGCGTTTTGTTTTCATGGGGCAAAGTGGACACTGCAGATTAGCTTCTCTGCCGCATTCCTTTTTCTTATGTGACAAAAGATTTTTCTGCATACTATATGAAGCTCCACAAACATCACACTTGTAAGGCTTGACATGTGGCTGCCGGAGAAAGTGATTCATCAACATAACATTACCTCCTGCTGCAGGTACAATTATATTTCCACCTCCATCAGAAGAACCCAATGAATGTTTTTCACCAAAATCTGAAGGCCAGTTTGTAACCATCCAAACCCCATCAGGCCCTGCAACAAAACAAGTGAGCATCTTCCAAATCAATCACATGAATAAATTAATGACGACTTCAAAGTGAGCTCATTATCATCCTGACTGGTATTCCTTGAATTTAATCCTCTTGGTTATGATGCTGTTTAGTTTTGTAGGTGGTTACCAATATTTCAGATAAACCTATCATATCTATCTTCAGGGTCAAAGTAACTCAACAGAGATGTATGTTGGCCACACAGGGAGGTTGGAGGCAATACATTCCTGCAAAATGTAAGTAATCATATACAACACTGTATATTAACACAACCCAGACAATCACTACACAATTTCCACCAAGACAGAAACCCCAAATCTCAGATCCTTAGATTGTATCATTATACTGTTTCACATACAGAAGTTTTGAACCAATAAATGAAATGATAATACATAATAAAGATAGGAAAGGTTTGGAAGAAGGCTGCAATGTTAATATTCCATCCTTTATTGGAAAGACCAAGATATAAACTGACAGTTATCTGCTTGGTCAAAATTGGAATTTTTTAGTACAGAATAATTTTTTTTAATTCTGGCACTGTCCCATCTTTCACGCAAAGACCTCATCCATTTGTTTGAACCTGTAATTCTGTGGTTGCCTTGCACACACAAACTTACATTCACATAGCTTATTACAATGCAATGTGACAACACAAGGAATTTGGAATATCATAATCTGAACTCAAATTGATATAATATTACACAAAAGTTTAGAATATTTTGATTATAAGAACATATGGCACCAAAATATAACATTATTCACTGCTGTAAAAATTACAAGCATCTGTTCCATTATGAAACATTCACCTATAGTTTTGTGTATCATTCATTTCACAGTGATCAAGCATACCTTACTATGTATCTATTAATATCAAATAAGTCATTAAACCAATGGACATAAACTTAACTCATTTAAGTGTAGCCAATAAAAAGCCAAACAACAAAAACATCTTGCATGATACAGACAATTGTAATTAACAGCATTAACAAAACTGATTGTCATATGAGTGATAAGGTTCTCATGGCAGTGTGGATGCCCATGGTGATCTTCAAGGCCGGACATGGAAGCAGTATGTTCCTCTGAAACAATAAACCTGCCTCAACGCAGAAGATTACAATGTACAAGGATGGTTCTCATTCATTACTGAAGTTAAGCAACACTGGACATGGTCAGTATTTGAATGGGTGACACACAACTCACAAACAAAATCAAATCTTTCTTTTCTGCAATAAGCTGTATAACCATTAGAAAGGATTTTCCATGGGACATTTCTGATCATAATGATCAATGACAACTACCTGACATCATTATTATAATGTCATCTGTATTATTAAGAAGTGTCTAGATATACACCAGTTACTGAGTGGCTTCTAGATACAATTAGTAGCCGAACGTAAACCACTCTCTCTGATAACTTTGTTATGTCACATTCACTGTGTAACACATGACTAACAGTGCAGCAGCTCACTGGACAGTGTCAGTATTAGTTTCTAAAGTGGAGATACTTTGAACACACACTGTACTGGAACACCTTGAGGTGCTGCATTGAAATTATACCAATGCTCCAACTGGATGAACAGTGTCAAATACATCTTCATAGCAACTTTTGGAACTTGATGATCAATAAAGATTTATTAGGTCATCAATTCTCACCCTTCATAAAAAAATGCTACATTGGGCAACACTGGTTCTTACATCACTTTGTATTGTACAATGAATAAACACTTTACAAGAATTCTGAAATATAAGAACACAAATATCTCCGATACCGACTGAACACATATGTGAATAAATGGTTGATTCTTTAAAATACAGCACAGTTTGTATTACATCAAATGCTATGATTGTGAATGATACTGAAAAAGATTACAGAAGAAGTCATGTCCTATAAATGTATCTCTGCCAGGGTCTGAAGAAAATCACAAAATAACCTAACCACAATAAGACGTTGTTGGTGCACCAAAACAAACACAGACTCAAAACACAATTGGAATGCTAACCGTCAATCCATGTTGATTAGTGCACTTGATGACAAGAACTGGGGATACAATAAGGATTAAATATTTTAATATTACCATTAATATTGCCTCTCTCTCTTTTAATACAAATACTGCACATGCAAATCAAAACACAAACCTTCAATATATAACCAACTGTAGGTGTCACGCTCTACACATTTGAATACTTTATTTTCAACTTTTCTTCTGTAATAATCTCCCACATCATCATCATCAATATTGAATCTAATAAAAACACTAAGCCTTTTTTTTAATATTTGACTACTTACACAAATGAAACAATTTACATAGTACACTAAACCAACAAATTAATGAACTACATAATTCTCATACATTATTATAAAAGTTGACGAAAATTAAAATAGTTGTAGCACATAAGGCCTACATGAAAGAAACAAGAATGTTAACATAATTCTAGTGGGGAAACAACTTGGAAGGTCGTCAGGTGGAATAAAAGAGGTGAGGAAAGTAATATTAAAACTTATCCTGGAGAAACATGTTTTGAGGATGTTCACTAAGTATAAGATCAACATTTAATCTTATGGTATGCTTTGGGGTCAGCAGTTTCAAACCTCCAGGCATTCTTACCATTGGATTAGGTATTTAGTTAAGGCAGATTTATTTATAACTTCTATAGATACAGTAAATTTAGCTTAAAACTGCATAAAATCATGAACTTATGACTCAATTCTAAATCAGTGAACGTAGATACATGTCTTGTTGACCAAAAGATAGCTTGTATTGTATCTCTGTCCATCAAAACATTTACTGTAATATATTTTACAGTTTAGTATGGACAAACAGCATGTGTCTCTTCAGATTTTCTTCACATTTTGTATCTGGGGGCCAAGCAGTCACTGCAAGGTACACTCTACGCCACATTCCTGCCACAGATGTATCTTCAGAGATCTTCAAAGTCTGCATGATACTCCACACAGATCACAACAGAAGAGTTTAGAAATGTGGACTCTACAGGAGCTGATACAGCACCTCCTCCTAAAGGTAGAATTAATTGTTACTGTATGTCTGCACAAGCCCCTATTACATAATATATGAGAGATAGTTATCAAGACTTTGGAAGAGTGTATTGCCTTCTGCTTCTACCATGAAGATGGATGCAATGTTTTCTCCAAAATGTTAACCACCTACTCGTACAATACAACAGTGCCATAATCTAGAAACTATGATCCATCTTCTAACCTGAAGATGGAGCTTGTATGTTCCTCCCAAACTTGTTAACCACCTACAGACTATGTAGCATCACAATCTAAAAGATCATAGTCCACATTTTCACATCCATGAAAACCCCAACTCATTAAGTTAACTGTGACAAGTACAGGAACTGAAGATAAAGATTCTGATCAGTGGAACTGTCACCAATCTCACATTATCCTCAAAAGCAGCTTTATTCTGTTTGCCATTTAATTAGATTACAAAGTCTTAAAACAGTGATGTAATAAAGAACTGGCCTTCAAATAATCATGCTACTCGCATTCAATTTGTACCACAGTCAAGGTATTGTCTTAAGGGTTATCTTACTACAAACCCAATCCACATTGTCGTTGATTTAATATGGCAAACCTTGACAAGTTTAAAACAAAAACACTTCTACAAACAGCATAATAAACATGAACATGATTAAACAAC